>NC_050579.1:20839044-20846544 GCF_011100635.1 Trichosurus vulpecula
TTCTCTCCACTATACCAGGCTCTCATAAAAACAATTTTTACAAAGAACAAAAAGACAAAGAAAAAAACGAAGGATAACAAAACAAAGAATAAAACACGAGAAAAGGAGGGCCATGGACCAGCTCCCTTTTCTCAGGGTGCTAAAAAAGGTTTCTAGCTCTTGGAATGCCTTAAAGCCAGAGTGAAAAATCAGGACAAGGAACAGGGACTGAGCTGAGAGGGTGTGTGCTCAGAGACAAAGATCCAAGTTTTCCCCACCCTCCAGCAGGGCAGGCACATCCTAGCTCAGACCTTTGTCCACCCACTTGCACTGCATCTTGAGTGATACAAACCAGCCACCCAAACCCACACTGACACATCCCTAGACTAGAGACATATCCCACATTCCAACAAAGGAGAATGGACAGACACGCCCAGAGAATCCTTTCACTCACCTCCCAGCAGTCCCCACGCCCACAAGGCTTCAGACCTCAGGCACAAACACATCCCTCCAACAGAAGGAACATACACATTGCCACACCACCCCTTGCACACCAGCCAAAACATAAGCTCAAAAACACAGGGTGCCCCTGGAGCACACACACGCATACTCACACACACTCACAAATGCACTATAAATAATGGATCATTGAATATCACCCAAAAAGCCCCTGCGGTGCTGACAGAAGCAAGGCGGATTCTCCTTCTGCCCCTGCCTTTAATTACTCCTCTAGGGACCCGGGAGAGGTTGATTTAGCATTGCGCAGCAAAGGCTGCGGCAGATGCAAACCTCTGGGCCGGGCTCAGCCCAGGGACTGCCCTGGCCCACCTGTTTGCTCAAAATAATAAATCAGTAATTTCATAATGACATCACATAATAGCTAGCATTTCTGTGGTGTTCTAAGGTTCGCAAAGCACTTCGTATATCTTATCTCATTTGGTCCTCACTACAATCCTTTGAGGTAAGTTTTTACAAATGAGTATTAAGTATCTGAGGCAGAATTCAAACTCAGGTCCTCCTTGCCAGGTCCAACCCTGTATATTCTATACCACCTTGGTACCTTTTCTTCCATTTGCCATTATTCAATTCCCAATTCCAGGGGAAAAAAAAGACACCTCTTTCCTATGTCTTTGCCACCTAAAATCTCAACTCTATCTCCCTCCCTCCCCGTCCCCCAGGTCCTCATATTGGGAAAGGTGCCCAGCCTCAAACTCTCCCAGAGGTTTGACCTTTGGCTCTGGCCACAGGTCCTTGGGCCAGGTATAATCAAAGTGTAGGTCTATTTCCATTTGAACTTTTTTTTGGGGGGGGGGTGGAATTATCTTTTCAGGTGAGAATTATTCCAGATTTCTGGGGTTGACAGGAACACTCATATCTATTTTGGAATTTCTTGGTGGTTGTTTTTTTCTCCCTATGGTTGGAAATGAGCTACAATTTGCCGAGGAAGTGGTTGGGATAACCGAAGTGGGCCATGCCCTCAGGTGGCTTCCTGATAGGTAAAGAGCAGGCTGTTGGTTGTAGAAAGTGAGAAGTACGTGTGTATGTGTGTGTGTGTGTGTGTGTGTGTGTGTGTGTGTGTGGCTTTGAAGGGGAAACTAAATTAGCTTGCAAACATGCTCCTCTAGAATTGTGAGGGAGCAGGACCCTTCCAGCCTAGAGGGAATCATAGGCAAGCTTGGGCTTGCTGGATAGACTGGCTTAGAACCTAAGCACTAGCGAGGCTGGGGGCAGAGATCTTCTTTCAATCACCCCATCAACAAGCAGTAACCTAAAGCACCCATAATGCACCATGCACTGCACTAGGCACTGAAGATACAAACCCAAAAGTGAAGCCATCTTTACATATTGCAAGCTAAAAGATACTTAAACAACATCTAAATAAAGTGATAAGAAAAGACTTTCTCCCTTCCCCTTCCCACCCCACAAACACATGGTAGTCAGGTGGTACAGCGGATAGAGCGCTGGGCTTGGAGTCAGGAAGCCCTGAGTTCAAATCCAGCTTCAGACACTTACTAGATTGTGTGACCTTGGGCAAGTCACTTAACCTCTGTCAGACTTAGTTTCCTCAACTATGAAATGGGGCTCAAAATAGCACCTACCTTCCAGGATTGTTGTGAGCATAAAATGAAATAATATTTGTAAAGAGCTTAGCACAGTGCCTGGCACATAGACACTTAATAAATGCTGGTTCCCTTCCCTTCTTCCCTGCCCCATGCAGGGGAGAACATAGCATCAATAGGTGAGGGCACACAGTCAGAGCATATACATCACCTCCTGGGAAGCACATGAAGGGCTCACGTGTAGGGAAGCCCTTTGATTCGAGCACATGTGTAGAAGGCACACATACAAGGGACGTGGGTAACCCTGGCTCATACATGAGCAGGCCAATTTGCACTTTTAGTGCTGGTTGTCAATATCTTCTGATAAGATCAGTCACATTGCCTTCTCCCATTCTCTCTCTGCTCTCCATAGAGTTCATTGTCTCTGCTGAGGGTATCATCTCTGGACCAGAGGGCACATCTCTGTACTGGGTATCATCAAGGTTTCTCCCATCTCTGAGCTGCTCTCTGCCACCATTCACTAGGCTTCAGTTCTTCAGGGTCATCTACTCACTCTTCCTTCCCATCTACTAAAGTGTAGTGGCCAGAAAGCCTCTCCCTGACAATGTCAGGCTACACTCTTTTAATGCTTAACTGCTCTACGAGCCACCACATCTAACCAGATGACCAGCAAAGGTCAGCTAGAATGTTTCAGGCTGATTAAATCCATTATTTTAACTTCTGGGGACTAGTGTTGATATGAAATATGTAATGTCCTACAACTAAAGGCCTTAGGTTTATGAAATTCCTTGAACTATCCTTTTAACCCCGAATGAGGATCCCCTCCCCTTCCCCACCTCCGCCCACCCCAACCCATTTTGAGGGATCTTTAAAACACAGAAACACCATCTAGAGACTAAAGCAATGAAGGGCCCTTCACTCCCAAATCCTTTTTGAAGATAAACAAAAACAAATGTTAAGTGAAGACCTCTCTTTCCCCTTCCTGGCCTACATTTTTGTCATTATTACGTATATCTGTCCACAGTAAAGAAACTCTGACTTGTATTCTGGATAGAAACACTTATTTTCTTTCCCACAGAGTCTACCACATCATCTTGTATTGTTCTCTGATTGTTTCTAAGGTGTGACTTTTGTTTCCCCGAATAGACTGTGCATTCCTCAACGGAAGAGATTATGTTTTCTCTCCCTTCATTTCCCATGACACCTAGCACAAGGCTGGGCACAAATCAAGGGAGGGGGAGGGACAGGGGTAAGGGGCTCATTAGCTGCTTTCTGACTTCTCCATACCTAGAGAGCAGAAGAAATGAAAACTGCATCCTTCCCCACTCTCCAGACTGGAGGGTTGGACCTGATACCATCCAGTAGAGTCAAAAGAATGCCAGGCTCTCCACCAACTCACTCTGTGACCTTGGCTGGATCCCTCACTTCCTTCTCTGGGCCTCAGTTTTCTCACTTGTAAAATGAAAACAACACGTCTCACCCTTGCTACTTCCCCCTGGGGACTAGGAGATAGCAGAAGCAAAAGGCCTCCCTGCTCTAAAGGGTTCATGGAAATGTCATCTAAGGGGAATTTTTATTTGGGGTGATTTAACTCCATGGGAGCAGAACTGAGCAGAACCAGAGCCTGCCTGATTGGTAGAAGGGAGGGGAGATAGAGATGCTCCCGTCAGAGACTGGGGAGTGGAAGATCATAGAACTCAGAGCCCATAGAGAGTAACCTCCTCATTGGACAGATGAGGAGTTTGTTAAGTGGTTTGTTCAGGATCGGGCTAGTGATTGTCAGAGGTGGTATTTGAACACAGGTCTTTCTGACTCCAGGTCCAGAGGCCTGTCTACCATGCCATGCTCCCTCTCATAAAGTCTCTAATTGGAGACCAGCTGAACCACTGAGGCCTGGCAGGGGATGTGGTCCTGGGAAGAGGTACCCTCTGGTTTCTGGGATAGATGCCAGGCTGACCTGCTCATTCTAGTAGGTTGGGGGAGTCATAATGGGGTGTGGTTACTTCTTATCTAGACATTAAGGAATGCCATAATTGATCTGGCCAGTATCAGTGGCAGTACCCCTGTATAAATGCACTTTATAATTATGAAGCTACTGGAGTCTTAGGCAAACTGATCCCATTAGAATGTTCCTTGGGATAAGACCGGAGATAGAGGCCCTTCGGAAGCTTGACCAGATTTTCTCAAAGCCCAGCTAGGGGGCTCATTAGACTGCAGCGATTCACCAACTCATCCCCTGAAGAGAAAGGAGAATTTCTAATAACTCCCCTTTCCCCTCAGGAGGGCAGCCCCCCATTCCCTGGTTAACCTAATTACATGGGGCTCGAGTCTGGGATGAAAGCTATTCTCCAGCCAGGCTGGAAGAATATTAAATCTGCAGGAGGCCAGAGGGAGATGAGGGTGGCGAAGTTATTTTTAGACAATGAGGCCGTGGCTGCTGGTAGTGTTTTGAAGTCTAGCTCTCAGGCTGGTGGGGGGTGGGGGGTGGTGCAGGGGAGGAATGGAAGCTTTGAAGGAGAGGGAGGCTTGGAAGGGGAGCCATACCAGCCACCAGCACCCCCAAGCAGACGTGGTCCAGGGCACAAAGGAGGAGGAAGAGAGAAAGCAGTTCTTTGCTGCATTCTTCCGGGCAAGGGGAGGCCTCACAGGGATCCTCTCCTCTTCTCTCCAATCCCTCCTCCCTAAGTAAAAGTGTAGAGCGCTTGACCCCGGGGAAAGACCCCTGGGATACCTCAGCAGACCCTGGCACCAGCGTGCTTTGATGGAGGCAGTTCTCGCCTCATCTTGGACCGAGGGTGAAGGATGATTTTTCTCCTGGATAAAGCAGGGAGAATGCACCTCTGATTTTCCTTTCTCTCCATCCCTCTCCTCCCACCCCTCCCCCTATATCCCTTAACAGGAAGGTACAAGAGAGAAAAAGAAAGATTCTCAGAGACTTAGTACAGTGGAAATGGCTCTGGGGTCATAAGATCTGGGTTCAAATCTCACTTCTGCTATTACCTTAGACTTAACTGCCCTGAACCTCAGTTCCCCCCTGTAAAATGGGTGGATTGGACAAGATGGCATTAAGGTCCCTTCCAGCTCTGGAGCTAAGACCCTATGAGACATTGGGTAAGTAACTCAAGCTTCCTGAGCCTTGGTTTCTCCCTCTGTAAAATGAAGGTGTTGAACAAGATGGCCCCAGGGGTCCAGCTCTCCATGGGATCCTCAGATCCTTCTCACAAGGTGGGAGCCTCACTGATGGGATAGAGTTTGTCTGAGGAGGCAGGTCTCTTGTTTACCTCTCCCCCTCCCCACTATTGTTCTCAATAGAGTGCACCAGGCTCCTGCCTCTCTACTTTCCCATGGGGTGGGGGGTGGGGAAGGGAAATCATCCTCCAGAAGACCCCAGTCAGGGTTGGAAGGGAACAAGCATTTATTAAGCGCCTACTACATGCCAAGGGCTATGCTAGAGGCTGGAGATACAAAGACAAAAGTCAAACCAGCCTGCCCTCAAGGAGTTTATGCTCTATTGTGAGGAAGCAAGCACACATACGATCAAATAGAAAATAGACACAAACTAACTGCAGGTGGGGGAGGGTCTGACATGAAGAGCAATTTCACAGTATAATAGAGAAGTGAAGGACGGCAGGATCAAGGCATCATTTCCGCTTATTTCACCTTTTCAAATTTCAGGGACTGATAGCAGATGAACCCATTTCTGGGGGAGAGGGTGCTGGACGTGGAGTCAGAAGTGCTGGATTCAGATCCTATCTCCAATGATCACTTGAGCCTCTGTGGGCCTCAGTTTCCACTCTTAGAAGTTCTTCTGAGAGAGAGTGTCTCCCAGGGGAGGGGGTGATGTTCTTCCCTTCCTTTCCGGGTTATTCTTCCCCCCTTACTCTGTTTCCCTGAACACCCCCTTCTCTTGAGCAGCCCTCTTGCCTCGGAGGTTGGGCAGCACTGCCCTTGCCTCCCCTGACCCCTCCAGGCTCCCTGGTGCCAAACCATAGTTATTGCTCCGTCCCAGGTGGGAGGGAGGCAGGCAGGCAGGAGTGTGGCTAGGGTTCTGCATGTTTCTCGGGAGCGTGGAAGGGGCAGGGGGCCTAACCCAAGAGCAAGAACGCCTATCATATCCCTGGGCCCACCTGTAGGCTAGAGCTGGAGGGGACCTCTGAGGACATCTGGTCCAACCTCTTCATTTTACGGAAGAAGAAACTGAGGACAAGGAAGTGATTCACCCGAAGTCACAGCGGTAGTAAGGGGCACGGGCAGAATTCGAATCGAGGTATTCTGACTCCTTAGCCAGTCTTCTGTAATAGAACAACTCACATAGGAGAGCTTACGGAGAGACAGAGTGAACAGAGAGCTGGGCCTGGAGTCAGACATGTCCCGGTGCTGTGTTACCCTGGGCAAGTCTCTTAACTTCTCAGTCCCCCGGGGAACTCTCTAAGGCTATAGGGCACAAAGTAGGTGCCAATCCGCATTCGTTGTTCTTTTTAGTCATTTTCAGTTGTGTCTGACTCTCCGTGACCCCATTTGCGGTTTTTCTCGGCAGAGATACTGGAGGGGTTTGCCATTTCCTTCTCCAGCTCATTTGACAGATGAGGAAACTGAGGCAAACAGGGGGAAGTGACTTGCCCAGGGTCACACAGCTAGATTTGAACTCAGGTCTTCCTGACTCCAGGCCTGGCTGCCCCCAGTCTACGGTAGTAGAGGGGATTTCTTCATTTGGATGTGCCCTTCCCCTCCTCTCTTCCCAGAGGTCATGTGGTATAGTAGAGAGGGCCAGATTGGCATGGGGAAGGGGGGTGCCCATCAGTTTCAAGCAAGTTAGATGCCCCTTAAATTCCCTGTGTCCCCTGCTTAGCGGGGAAAGGATGCTCCACACCCAGAGTTCCCCGACACCGACTGGGTTTATGTCATTTTAGCCTCACAGCTAGTACCAATAATGCTGTTTCCATTTTACAGATAAGAAAAGTAAGGTGCAGAGAAGTGATCTGTCCAAGGTCACACAGCCAACAGGTAGGAAAATGGTGACTAGAACCCAGGAGTCTCTGACTTCCGGTCCAGGGTTTTTTCCACTAGGTTGCATTTGAAAGACCGGAGAAAAGACCTCGCTCTGAGGGACGCGTCCGCCCCTTCAAAAATGAAGACTAAGGAAACTTCTTAAAGGGCCAGCTAAGTAGGCACTGTCTCCTCTGGGAGGAAGGCCCCAGCCCCAGTCTCTATTGTTCTCCAGCCCATCTGCTTCTCCTCCTGTAGGCAGAGGCCCGGGGACGTGACTGAATTTCTGAAGATGATGCTTTCTGCCCCAGGCTGGCCCCGCCAATACTAATGAGAGGAGGAGGGAGGGGAAGGGGCTGATGAGATGGGGGAGGGAGGAAGACGAGGCCCATGGATTTGGGATAGCAACCCTGGCTCTTTGCAAGAGAGCTCAGCATCAGAGCCAAGCTGCCAGGAACATAGGGAGGGGAGGGGA
>NC_050579.1:22317366-22522944 GCF_011100635.1 Trichosurus vulpecula
CCATCCTGAGCGTCCTCCTCCTTCTCCCGCCCTCTGATTCCTTCCAGATCATAAATAACCCCAGCCCTGGGACTCTCATAGAGCGATCTCCCCCCACCTCGGGCGGGTCTATTAATATTACCCTGTGTTTATGACCCTCTGGCCAGCTCTCTGGCCAGGCTGATAGCCTGTCTCCCAAGCCATCGGAATTAATTTTGTGAATCAGAATGGAAGGGAGGGTCAGCCCCCTCTCACCCCTTGTTCTCGCCTGGAATCCAGGGCGATGACATCTTCTGCTCCCCCCCCACCCCCCGCCAGCTTCTAATCAGCTAATTCTATTTTGAAAAACCCAAAGAAAACACAAGCCTAAGCTTGGCCTGGTGTGTTCTGGTCTTTCGCAAATTCTGGGCCGTTGAATTTTCCATTCCTTTGCCACCCTCCTTTCTCCCATGGGCCATGGTGGGGGGGGGGACTCAGCCCCTGATGATTCAGGACGTTGGCTCCCACTGATGTCAGTGGGATCTGGGGACATAGGCCTCAGGACAGTGTAACAGTTTGGCCCAGGCCCCCGATCTCCCATGATCTTCCCAGGGATGGGATGCTGCTACATCAGAGAGCAGTTGGCAGCCATCCATCCTTACCAGCCCCTTTCCTGAGAGCTGCCCTCTTTGGCACCCATCCCTTCCCATCGGCCTACTTGGGTTTCAAGGCCACCAAACTGATTTGGGGGAATTTGTGGAATTTGGGAATCAATCCCCAGCAAATCGCGGCCACCCCCTGGTGTGGGTTGCCAGCCTTCTCCTCATGTTCCCCTACTCAGCAACCTTCAACCACAGGCATACCCCACTATGCACAAACTTGGTATGTGAGAATTGGTTTCTATAGAAAAGACAAATTGGAGATTTCTCCACTTTATAAAAGGGTTGCTCCAAGCATGCCTCTTACACATGGATGGATGGGTGGTGACAATTGAAGGACTCCTTCCAGACCCAGCAGCCTGGAGTAGCAAACACTGTGCTAACTTGGAGTCATGAAGATGGTGGTTCAATGCTGCCTATGAGACTAGCCATGTGACCCTGGCCAAGTCATTTAATTTTCTAAACCTCAGTGTGCTCATCTGTAAAAAAGGCTGATAGCCTCCACTGTCCCTTCCAACTCCAGATTCTAGAGTCTATGACTCCTAGCTGTGGGAACCTAGATAAGTCTGTGCCCTTCTCTGGACCCCAAATGAGGGGGGAAGGGGGACTAGATGTGACTAAGGAATGTCCAAGCTCTATATCTGTAGTTGTTTGACCCTGGACAAGTCATTCACCTCTCTTGGCTTCAATGAGAGACTTGGACTCAAGAATCTCTATGGTCCTTCTAGCTTTATGTCTATAATTCTTTTTCTTGTTGTTGCTGAGTTTTTTCAGTCATATCTGACTCTTCGTGACCCCATTTGGGGTTTTCTTGGTAAAGATACTGGAGTCATTTGCTATTTCCTTCTCTGGATCATTTGACAGATGAGGAAACTGAGGCAAGCAGGATTAAAAGACTTGCCCAGGGTCACTCAGCAAACCAGATTTGAACACAGGTCTTCCTGACTCCAGGCCCAGCACTCTATCCATTGCATTCATCTACTTATCTGTTACATGTGTGTGTGCCCATGCGCATATATATGTGCATGTATATGTATATACACATGTATGTATGTATGTATGATACCCACCAGTCTACTGGAGACCCCTTAAAGGCAGAGACTATTTCTTATTTTGCCTTTGTATCCCCAGCATTGTGTTGGGCACATAGTAGGCCCCTGACAAATACTTCCTGGCTTAAATGAGATTAGAACAACCCACAAAAATGCCAGCTTTCATTTCTAAAACTTCAAACCACCCAGAGCTTTTCAGGCATGCACCTGCTGTGAAACCAGCAAGCCTGCTTTCATCAGTCAACATGACTTTCCTGAGAGTCTCCAGGGTGCCCAGGCCATGCTTGGCACGGGATAAGCTCCAAGGAGTTCCAGGATCCAAGAGAAAGGGAAGGCACCATCTCAGCCACCAGAGTGTTCCCAGGCTGGTTGGGGAGACATGACTCACAAAAGGAAACCACAGGCTGTGTATTTGAGAGGTGCAGTAACAGAACAGTCTCAGTTTGGGGATGGGAAAGTGTCATTTGAATGAGGCTTTGCAGAACCACATGTCCTGGTTTGGGATTCAGGAAACACGGCCGTGGTGGTGCATGTTGTTAGGAGGGAGAGAGCAGAATGGGCTGGGACAATTAGGGAAGGCTTCACAGAGGAGGGGGACCCAGGCTGGGCCTTGAGAGCTTAGACAGGCAGAGAGGAAATAAAGAGAGGGGGTCCTGCAGAACAGAGCCCAGGATAAAGCCAAAACACAAATGCATGTGCCCACAGCGCACTGTCGTCGAAAGGGCCCAGGACTGAGAGAGGGACCAGGAGACAAGAGGTAATAAAGAAATTTGGGTCTTTAATCAGCCAACAAGCACTTACCAAGTGTCGGCCAAATGGTAGGTACTGGGTAAGACGCTGGGATGCGGAGAGCCTTATAGGCTACAAAGGGGAGACTGGCTCACTATACCAGCCCTGAGGCAACATGGAATGGTGGAAAAATTGGTGGAGTTGGGCTCAGAAGACATGGGTTCAAACCTTGGTTTTGCTACTTATAACCTTACATAAATCGCTTCTGGGCCCTGGTTCCTCCAATATAAAATGGGGGGAGGAGTAGGACCAGGCCATTGTGGAGGATTCTTCCATTTCTAAACCTATGATTCTAGAATCACACCATCCTGTTGGGCCTCAGTTTCCCTTTCTGTAAAAGACAAGCAGCATGGCCTAATGGATAGATGACTGGCCTCGGATTCAAGAAGATCTGGATTCAAGTCTTGTTCCATGTATAAACTGCTGTTTATTAAGTTCATTCATTCATTTACAACCTGGCCCCAACCCACCTTTCCAGCTTTGTTACACTTTATTCTCCTCTATGATACAGCTAATCTGGCCTTCTTATCTTTCCTCCTAAATGACCCCCCATCATCTTTGGTGTTTCCATCCTGGGTTCAGCCCAGTTGGCTTGGGACCGAGTGAGAGAAATATCTACCTGCTGGTAGAATATGCTCTACCTTCACATTCCATCCACCCATCCAGCCACCCAACCACGCAGCCACCCAGTCATCCAGACGGGTCATTTTGCCACTTGTCCCCAAGTGCTATTTAAATCAGTATTTAAATCAGTAGTGCCATTGTCTCTGCAGAGAGTTTGTCACCTGACTGCCCTATGGATCAGTTCACCATACCTGTGACTTCCCAGACCAAAGTTCACCTTCCTTTGACTTATGGAGTCACCACTCCCCAATATATGTTGTCTTTCCCTATTAGAATTTTGTTGCTCTGTCGTTTTCAGTCATATCTGAATCTTCATGACCTCATTCGGGGTTTTCTTGGCAAAGATACTGGAGCGGTTTGCTGTTTCCTTCTTTAGCTCATTTTACAGCTGAGGAAACTGAGGCAAACAGGGGTAAATGACTTGCCCAGGGTCACACAGCTAGTAAGTGTTTGAGTCGGGATTTGAATTCAGAAAGATGAGTCTTCCTGACTCCAGGCCTGGCGCTCCATCCTCTACACTACCTAGCTGCCTTCCTTTTAGAACACAAGCGCTTTGATGGCAGGGGCTGCCCCTCTTCTTTTGTACCTCAGTCCTTAGTACCATGCCTGGAACATAGTAAGAGCATAATAAATGCCTTTTCATCAGTTCACTTTGTGTCTTTGCCGTGGCTGTCCCCAAGCCTGGAATGCACTCCCCCAATCCCTTCCACCTCTGGAAATCCCTGTTTTCTTTGCAGACCAAGCTCAAGCACCACCTTCAACATAAAGCTTTTGCTGGCCATCAGGGCCTTCCCCAACACGGTTACTGTGTATCCTAATGGATGGGTTTCGTATGTACCTATACATGTCAACGTTGTCTCCTTGTTTTGATGTTAAGCTCCGTGAGGAAAGGGACCTTTTTGCCTTTGTCTCGCATCCTTGGTGCCTCACACAGTGCCTGGAACATAAAAGGTATTAAATAAATACTGATTGATCCAAATGACACTGAAGGACTGAGTTATCATGCGAAACCACACCACCATCAGTGCCCAGGACAGCTGTGAGGGGCTGTTGATCTAATGGTAGAATTACAGTATCCCATAATTTTGGAGTCAGAAGGCCACATCTCAGTTGCTATCTAGTCCAACCCTTCCTCCAAAGATCCTCTTCAATGAGACACTCCATAAGACTTTGTAGACTGGGCTCTGTTTGCTGTGAATGAAATCTGGGAGAGCTTTGCGACAACGGCTGCTGACATCTCGTAGATAGGGATCGTAGGGAGGGATCCGGATGGTAGGCTTACATGCATGTAGAATGCAACGTCCTTAAGGGAAGAGGCTGTTTCCTGTTTGTGTCTGTATTCCCAGCCCCTGGCGCCTATTAGGTGCTTAATAAATGCCTGATTGACTTCACCGGCGGAGGGATGAAAGCCAGATCCATTCTGTTCACAGCCCCAAATCAATGCTGCGGTTGGGTTAGAGAATCTCCGAGTCTCCCTCTAGCTTCAAATCCAACAAAATCTGGCCACTGGAAGAGTTCAGGTAGAGGCTGGGCGACCCTGGGGGTGTTTGAAAAGACCCTCCTCCTGCTTGGACTCCTCTTCCCACTCTGGCGTTCTAGGTGGTAATTATTCTCCCAGCACACCAAATCCCTTTCCCTTGGAGTGGTGAGGGGGAAGATTTCCGTGACATGATCAATCAGGGAAAGAGAAATTTCTGAAAAGAAACTTGCCCTTGGATTGCTCACCTATTCACTCACTTGGTCCTCAGGCGATGGGGGGAGGGAGGGTAGAGTAACAGCCGGCTATTCCAGCAGAACATAAGTAAGTTCCTTGAAGGAAGGGGTGATTTCACTTCTGTCCTAGCGAAGTGCCTGGCACTAAGGTGCTTAATTAATTTCCACCGATTGAGTAATTGATTTCTATTTTACAATCAACAAACATCTATGAATCCTTTCCTATGTGCCGGGCACTAGGGAGAGACCAAAGAACGAATCAATCCCTGCACTCGAGGAGCGATCAAGATGGTGACTATCTAATGGTGATGGAGTATCAAGGAGGCACCTAGAAAGATGGAAGGGAACATTTGAGGCGGCGTCATAGTGTATAGAGCACTGGAGTCAGGAAGACCCGAGTTCAAATTCAACCTCAGACAGTTACTAGTTGTGTGACCCTGGGCAAGTCACTTCACCCTCTTTGCCTCAGTTTCCTCATCTGTAAAATGAGCTGGAGAAGGACATGGTGAGCCACTCTATATCTCTGCCAAGAAAACCCCAAATGGGGTCACAGAGAGTCAGACACGACTGAAACAACTGAACAAGTACAACCTCAGAGGGGAAGGTACTAGAAACTAGGAGGCATGGGAAAAGCCCTTGAGCTGAATCTTGAGAGGAGGGAAGAGGTGAGAAGGAAGAACATTCCAGGCCTGGGGATGAGGAAACCTTGGTCCAGAAAAGTGAGATGACTTTATTATTGTTGTTATTATCACTAATAATAATAGCGCGTGTTTTATGTGGCATTTTCAGTCTTGCAAAAAGCTTTCTGAATATTGTCTCGCATGATTCTTGGGGCAGCTGTTACTGCTGCTGTATTACAAATTTGGAAACTGAGGCTGAGCAATTAAGTGACTTGGTCACAAGTAACATACAGAGCGTCAGTGAGAAGATTGGAACCCAGCTTCTCCAAGTCTAGACCTTCCTATCCATTGACTCATAGATAGTGTCTGAGGTAGGATTTGAACCAAGCTCTTCCTGACCCCAAGTCTGGTATTCTATTCCCTATGCTGTGTTGCCTCCTATAGTGTCTGAGGTGAGATTTGAACCCAGCTCTTCCAGACTCCAAGTCCACTCTATTCTTAATACTACATCAAGCCACGAACATGACATTGGATTTCTTTCTCATGATCCTCACTTCATACTACATGACATAGACCTCTGGGGTACCAGAATCGGATGAGCTGTCTTCCAGCCTTGTAGATCATCGGGACATGCCCTTTCTGTTCCTTCCTCCCAGGCAGGCCGGTGGTCTGTGACATAGGGCATAAACCCCATCCTGGCTTTCTTGGCTTTGAAAGACTGGCCCTGGTTTGGGGCCAGAGGAGTAGGGGCAGAGAAGGTGCCTGAGCGGGGCCTTTGTATCCATGGCCTTGGGGAGGAGACAGGGATGTGGTTGAAGGAAGATGGTTTTCCCCATCCCTGAACCTCTGACTGCTCATCTTCCCTGACTTTGGACCCCCACAAGCAACAACTCCCTATTCATCCAATGACTTGCTTCATTGTATAGGCCAACCAATGGTGTGCCTAGACCTAGAGGGAGCCTCGCCAGTGTCTGCAAAAAAACTCAGTTGAAGAGTTGGTCCTCTTGTCTTTCCCCATCCCCTGCCCAACCCAGTGGCCTTTTAAGCCTCCTCCCTGGGGGAGCCTGCCATCCTCCTTCCATGAACCCCCCCAACACTGGCCAATGCCTGTGGAATCACTCAGCCATGGAATCCCTGCTGCTGTTCCCTCTCGTCCTTCTCACTAAGGCTTCATCTTTGAGCGTCCCCCAACTCCCCCTACCCTGCAGCCCCTCTAATCTCCCCACTCTCCTGCCCTCCCTGCTGGCTTATCTGGGACCGCTCCCCATCATGAGCTCTTGTCTGCACACACTTGTTGAAAAAAGGATACTAATCCCAACACAGAGTCACACACACGTGCACACATTTGCAGCCCCTGCAGCCCAGAGGCTGGAGCAGCCTGGGGTGTCTGAAACCCAAGCTTCCCATGCCGGATTTTCATCTCCTCTGAGGGGCGAGGCTCTCCAAGCACATAATCACTTCCATCTGCCCGGCTGACTCATGGCCCTCCGCTGTCAAGTTTCTAAAAATTTCCAAATTCCTCCCCACCCCAACCTTCCAAGCTGTTTCCCTCCCCTTGGTCTGTCCTGTCCCCCTCCGCCCCTCCCAACTTCAATACAATCTGTGTGTAGAAGGATCATCTAGTCCCACGCTTGGGGCTTGGAGGAGAGGGGAGATCGTCTGGAGGGGATGGACTGTCAGAACCGGAAGAGCCCCTAGGGGTCACCTGGCTTAACCCCTGCATGTTACAGAGGAAAAAAACAAGGCCCAAAGAGACAAAGGGGTTTACCCAGAGCCACATTGGGCAGTAAGTAGCAGAGCTGAGATAAAGCTAGTCCCTCTAGCTCCAGAGCCAATGATTTTTCCATCATATTAGACAGTGAAGACCCAAGGTTCTTGTCTGCCAACCAGGGTTTGATGGTTCCAAGGTCCCTCCAACTCTACCTCTGTGGTCCTAGAACTATTTCCACTGCTCCACGCTGTCATCAAGTGAGTGGTATCCTCCCCTGGTGTCATTGTCCCCTTCTTTCCTTCTCTGTGACTCTCCTGACTGAAGACCTCATCTTCCTGCCCGATCCTATCCCCATCCTCCCATCTTGTCCCCTGCTGCATCCCTTCCCTATCCCATCCTTCCCCCTGATCCACCTCATCTCTATGTTTCAACCTTTCCCACTAAGTTAGGAGAAAGAGGAGCAGCAGTTCTTCATCTGAGAAAGGGTCTTTGGAAACCCTTGGGCTTCCATCGTATTACCCCCACTCCACCATGAATCATCAATAGACCAAGTGTCAATAGCCGTGTCTTTCTCCACAGAGACCTGGGTGCCTTCTGCTGCGGGCAAGGAGAAGGGGGCCAGATGACCCCTTCATACCTCCAGCTCCCTGAGAAATATGGACCCCAACAAGTATCGTTGACTGAAACCCACCCCCAACACCATGGGAAAGGGCCCACAAGTTACATGCTTCCTGTAACCCTAATTCAGAGGCTCTCTTGCTTTGAAATCCCCAGAGCTCTTTCTAAGCTCAAGTGTTAGAATACCACAAGGAATGTTTGTCCTCAAACACTGCATTTCCAGAGCAGCCAGTGGCAGGGGCCAGAGGGTCAAATGGACAGACTGGCTTTTTAGGACACTCCCCACCCAGGTCCCAGGGGCTCTCTGCCAACTCTAGGAGCAGTTTCCCAAAGCTCAGCTTCGGGATAAACCTCAGGCCAGCTAAATCAGTAGGGAGTCCTGCTTTTGTTTGACTACAGGGAGAATTACAGGCTTCTCCTCCTCCTTCACAAGCCCTTTAGGGTCCATAGGGTAAGATAAGTCTCTAATCCTTTCTAGCTCAAGACATTGAAAGTACTGGGGAGTGGGAATGAAGAATTGATCTCATCGAAATTGTTAAGTCTGAAACATCCAGCTTTGCCTCTCCAGCCCCTCTCCCTGTGTCCTTAATTTTGTTGTCAGTCATTTTTCAGTTATATATGACTCTTCATGACCCTATTTGGGGTTTTCTTGGCAAAGATACTAGAGTAGTTTGCCACTTCCTTCTCCAGCTCATTTGACAAATGAGGAAACTGAGGCAAACAGGATGAAGTGACTTGCCCAGGGTCACACAGCTAGTAAGTGTCTGAAGCTGGATTTGAACTCACAAAGATGAATCTTCCTGACTTCCACCCAGCGATCTATGCACCATGGCACCACCTAGCGCCCCTGTCTTTAATCCACCAACAACCATTGTTTATGGAGCTACAACTACATTTGAAGCACACTGCTTGGTATTAAGAGAAATACAAAGGTAATTAAGACATGATTCTTTCCCTTGGGGAGCTTAAAATCCCCAGAGCCAGCATTTTAGGGTTCCCTTCTCCTCTTTTCCATCTGCCCCCTCCACCCCCATCAAAACTTCCTCTGGGGAAAGGTAGTCTCCATCCCTTTCTTAGGGCTGTCTGCATTCTGAGCCTGAGCCCTCAGGGAGAATGGAGGCTCTTGCCCTTGTCAGAGGGTTGTGGGGAGCAGTAGGCAGGTAGGAGAGGGATTTGGGGGTCAGACAAGTATTCCCAGATGCTCTGAAATCACATTGCATAGGCAGCTTCCAACTTGACCTGCCTGTAAGGCCAGCCCCGGAGACTGCTGAACACCAAGTTCCCCAAGGACCTGGGTGGGATGGAAGGAGCTAACCAAGCAATCCACTCTCAGACCTAAGTGTGCGGCTGGTCTGACAGGCAGAGGTACCCTCCCAGGTACCTTTCAGCTTCAGGATTCTAAGGTGATGTGATTCTTTCTGCGTAAAGGTTAGTGCTATCCCTAGCACTGAGCCCTCACCCCCAGGGGGAGTCACCATCCTTGATGGTAATCTCAATTCCTGACATTGGCCTGAGCCTTCATTCCCAATACTAAGCATTCTTCTTTAAGCCAGTCTTGAGCCCCTCATGCCTAACTGTAACCCCCATCTCTAGCACTGAGCTCCTGCCCCAATTAAGCCCTCATCTCCATCATTGGGCCCCCATCTGCAGTGCTGACCCTTTATCCTTAACACAGTTGTCCCATTCCTCTCATTGAGCCCTAATTCTCATCACTGGGCTCCCATCCTTAGTATGAAGCCCTTTGTCTGTCACTGAGCCCAGTCTCTAGTGCTGAGCCCCCATCCACACAGAACCGCTGTTTATTGAGCCATTATCCCTCACGATAAGCCCCTGACTTAACCTTGAGCCATCATTCCTGACGCTGAATCTCCATTCTTGGCAATCAATCCCCTAATCCCCCTAGGGCTAGGAACATTTCAGGCTGCCTCAGCTGGCTCTCACTTCCAGAGTCCACTAACTACAGGGTTAATCCTGGGTCGGCTGTGGCTGTAGCCCCAGATCAGGTTAGATCCCTGGGGACAGGATTATTCCTCTGAAGCAAAGCCTCTTTAAATTCTTCAGACCTCAGAGATTTGGACTGATCTCTCCGGGGCCCCATTCCCATCCCCATCCCCATCCCTGAAGACATCTTCTCACCCCATCTGTCCCAGCAGACCCAGGCTGAAAGCCAGGAATGCCGGCCCAGCAGGCCTTTGGCCCCTAGTGCTGCAGCCTGGCCTCGGGTGGACTTTTAAGGATTTAGCCCAGAGCTCTCCCTCATAGCTGTAGCCCTGGGCCCTTGAGCTGTCAGGCCCGCCATTCTGAAAGAGTGGTCCCAGCTGCTGGGAGCTCTGGTCCCCAGCTCTGTCCTGAGGCAGCAGAGGCTGGGATACATTCTGCTATGAGGGTCAGAAATGCTTCCTGACCTGGGAGCTGTTCCCAATATGGGTTGGGTCTTCAGACTGAACAACAGTCCTGGCTAAGTGATGTATCCCTCTTAAGAGGCCCAAGGCACACTTGAGGCATTTCTCCAGTAGGACAGTCCTTTGGGCTGTAAGCAACAATATCCTTTAGCAAGGGGGACGAGAGCCTGCTCTTCTATGTTTGCCCCTACCCCCAGACACACTTAATGACATGAGATCTCTCAGCCAAGGTCATAGCCCTAGCAAGGGTCTCAGCCACATCCCCTCATCTAGACCTCCAGAGCGTGTTTATGAGAGGGTTGGATAGGAGTCGGCCTGTTGTCAGGATTCAGGACAACTCACAACCAGCCTTAGAGCCTAGTCCATGGTTATAGTGATGTGTGAGCCTGTTGCCAGTGTTAGGTAGCAATGTTACTTTCACATCTCTCAAACACATCCCATTCTCTGCCCTGACAGTGTCACTGCTCTTAGCCTTAGTCCTAGACTGCCTGGTTGGTTGACCTGTCATAAGCCTCTCCCCATTCCAATCCCTCCGCCATTCAGCTGTTAAATTAATCTTCCTAAAGTGCAGGCGTGACCATGCCACCGCTATGCAATAAATTCCAGTGGCTCCCTATCGCTTCAAGCATCAAATACAAAATTCTGTTTGGTGTTGAAAGCCATCCATAACCTGGTCCTTTCCTACCTTTTCAGTCTTCTTATAGCTTACCCTTTCCACATACTCTATGTTCCAGTTACACCAGGCTCCTGGCTGTTCCTCCAATGATGCACTCCATCTCCCAGCATCAGGCATTTTCACCCATTCCTGGAATTCTCTCCCTCCTCATCTCCACCTCCAAGTCCCGGCTACAATCCCACCTTGTACAAGAAACTTTCCTGATTCTCCACAACGCTAGTGAGTTGCCTCTCTTGATATCTCCAATTTATCATGTCGTCTCTTGTTTGCACGTAGCTGCTGTTTTCTTGTCTTCCCTATAGACTGCAATCTCCTTGAGGACAGGGGCTGTCTTTTAACTTTCTTTGTGTCCTTGGCACTTAGCACAGTGCCTGGTATATACTTAACAGATGCACGTTGACTATCAATCTGTGGTGGGGTTAGTGATCAGTCTTTGAGAAGAGTACAGCTCAATCTGTGGTGAGGATTAGGAGTCATTTTGTGGCCAGGATCAAAGCTCAGCTTGCAGTTGGATGATGTGTAAACCTGTCATTGGGGATAGGGTTCAGCATGGGTCTAGGCATCAGGATGTCAGTCTGTGATTGGAGTAAGGGGTCAGCCTGTGGTTGAGACTGGGAAGCAGAGTTTAATTTGGTTAGGGATCAGTCTGTGGCCAGAATTCAGAGATCAGACTAGGGTTAGAGGTCAGTTTGTGGCTGGATCAGGGTGTTAGTGGGTGACCAAGTTTAAGACTGTCTGGGATTAGGAAATAGGCTTCAACTGTGCATTAGTCAGTCTGTGGTTGGGTGTGTGTGTGGGGGGTCAGTTTGTGCCCAGGACTGGGGCTAAGGGTATGTTCAGAGTTAGGGAATCACAGAGCAGGCTTTTTCTTTTTTGGAAGCCAGCTGAGGATAACTGGGATGAAATCTATGACCTTGACATTCTAATGCTGTAGCTATCCAGTTGGCCAGTGCTATAATCTACTGCACACAATTTCCATTCTTAAGGATGTCATTTTAGGTCTAGAAAATGTCACCAGATTCCCCCAAGAGAAGGGCAGCATCAGCTGACAACAGCAGCTAGGAGTTGAGATGAGCTGAAGGTTGAACTCCTAACAAAGGGAGGATATTCTAAGGACTAAACATGAAGCAATCCCTACAGGGACTGGCCTAACTGTAAGGTGTCATGAGAAGAACCTCAAGAAAGCTCCTCGTCCCCACAAAATCTCCTGCAATGCCTGTCACAGTTACTGAAATTCTGCCAGTAGTGAGTGACCCATTGCCCTCTTCTGGATTCTTTATGAAGATGCTACTCTGGCCCCCTTCAATCTCTCCTTAGGGAATACACTCTACTAGTCTACACTGAGTCAATAAGTTACCAAGATCTCTGCCACAGGCGTATCCTAAGGGGAGGGGAGTGGTCTCAGAATGTTGACTCAGACATGCTGTAAATTGAACCTGGGATATTGGATCATCACGGAGCAATTCCTATTGGTATTCTCTGTGTGGAGACCCTTGGGCAACTAGTCAAGGAAGTCAAGGATGCATAAGATATGCCCGAAGGCATATCTCATACGTACATACATACACACATATGTACATACAGCATGGGATGTGTGTTCAGAGAAGACCAGCACCTTTGGTGTGATGGCTTGCTAACCCCTTTCCAGGGCTGCTCATCCACCCTTGGTGTCCATCTGCCACTCAACTTTCACTTGTGGCTCCAAGCATGTTCAGTGGCCGCCATCTTGACAGGTGGCCTAACCAGGCTGAGGCTAACTGACAGGCTTCAAACCCTTCAGTAAGTTAGGGGACTGCCTACCTCAAATATGTGATGACTTCCCCGGTGGAACAGGTGGCTGTGAAAGTGGCAGGAGAAAGTGGAACACTTGGAGCTTGGTCAGACACCAGGGACACCAAGGTCATCCACTGCATCCCAGGCCATCGCCACCAGTCGTCCTGACTTTTGTCCTACCACTGGACTTCAATGACTCTGGAAGAGAGAGTATGATGACTTTGCGCAACTCTGCCTCGCTTAAATCCCATTTACTCACAAGTCAGAAGACATCACCCACACCATTTTACTACTTCATTATCTTACTATTCAACAATTTCACAACTTTATCATCTTACGATTCAGCTATTTTATAATTTGTCATTTTACTATCTTACCTACCCTGAAGTCCTGTGGTGATGAGCTAGTGATGAAGTAGCAGGTGCAGATATGCTGGGAGCTGTAGTCACAGCCCTGCATGTAGGTGGCTCAGGACATAGGGTCATCTTCTCACTGGACTGAAGCAGCAGTGGGATTTGGTAGACTTTGGGTGTCTGAGCAGCCTTCGTAAAGATCTCATTGATTAATTCCAGGTGTGAGGAAGGGGATAGGTAAGGTGCCCTAAAAATTGTCTTTACCTAATTGTGCTTTACCTAATCCTGGCCTGCTTGCTGAGGCCAGTGGGGATCCCATCCAGCAGTCGAAACACAAAAACATGCACAAAAACTTTTGTGCAAATGATTCCACTCACATGGAATATGTACACACTTGTGGATTACTAGAAGTCCAGTAGATCTGAAAGATTGTCAGAGCTCTTATAAGGGAAATCAGCAAGTATCACATCCAAATAGCAGCCCTGAGGGAAACAAGGCTGACAGATGAAGGCCAGCTTAATGAAGCCAGAGTTGGATACATGTTTTTCTAGAGTGGCCACGGTGATGGGGAGCACCATTAGGCTGGCATAGGATTCTGACTCAAATTTAATCTCGTCAACCAAGCTTCTATGCCTTCTAAAAATAATGAATGACAGGCCCATGACAATGCGGTTGCCACTTGCAGGAAAATGCCATGCTACCATCATTGGTGCCTGTGCTCCCACCATGACAAACCCTGATGAGGTCAAAGAAAAAAATTTAGGAAGACCTGGAGACCCTCATAACCAATGCTCTGAAAAAGGACAAACTTGTAATTCTGGGTGACTGTGACACCAGAGATGGCACAGACTATCAGACACAGTAGGGAGTCCTTAAGAGGAACACAGTCATAAACAGCAACAGCAAGGTTACTCACTACTGAAGACTTGTGAGTCTTGTGGCCTCCTCATCACCTACACTTTCTTCTGTTTACCTAGATGTAAAAAACTTTATAGATGCACCCTCATAGCAAACACTGGCATTTAATAGACTATGTCATCTAAGGAGAAGAGAGACAGGATATGAGAATGACAAAGGTGATGTGGGGCACAGAGTGCCAGACTGATCAGAGATTTATCCTCTTCAAGCTAAACATTAACATTCAACAAAAGCAGGGGCCCTGAGGTATCTTTTTAGTAGTAGATGACTATCAGAAGACTCAATATTAACAGATTAGAGTGCTTCTCCTTGTGTGAACAATTTGTTACTGATGTGGAGGGAAATACACCATTGGTAACAGTGGAGCAGAAAAGGAGTAGGCAGCTTTCAGAGATTTGGTGTAAAGGGCCACATTTTCTTATCTGGGCTAAAACACTCACAAACATGAGGATTGGTTTAATGAAAATGATGGGGAAATTAGAAGCTACTAGTGAAAAATGAGAATTCTATAGGGTCTACCAGCAGGATAGCTCAGGACAGTCTCTAAAAAAAGCAGTATCTAATTCCATCAGAAATAAAGTGCAAGTGAAGCTTAGAGAGATGAAGGATTCTTGGCTCAGTATGAAGGCAGATGAAACTCAGTTTTATGCTGATAGTAACAATCTGAAGTATTTTTATGATGCCCTGAAGGCTATTTGTGGGCCAAAGAACTTCGGTGCATCTTAACTACTCAGTGCTGATCAAGCCACACTGATAAGGATGTCATCCTGGAGAGACATGCTGAACACTTCCAAAGTATTCTTAATAGACAACCAATGCTGAAGCCACTGACTGTATACCTCAAGTTGAGGTCAATCTCTTTCTAGCCAAATTTCCAGTTGAAGAAGATATTTTGAATTCTATTAAGTTGTTCTCATGTGGCAAAGTGCCTGACACTGATTCTATTCCAGCTGAGATTTACAAGGCAGGGCATCTACTACTCACACAAAAGACAGAAATCTTCCAGGTTATATGGCAAGAGGGGGTTATCCCCCAGTAGTTCAAGGATGCCTCCATTGTCCATCTCTATAAAGGAAAAAAGAAATAGATTATCCTGTGACGATCACAGGAGGGTCTCTCTCTTACTTATTGCTGGCAAGATTCTTGCCCAAGTCCTCCTAAATAGGCTGATCCTTCACCTGAAAGATGGTCATCTACCCGTCCGCCAGTGTGGCTTCAGAAAGGGACGAGGAATGGTCAACATGGTGTCTGATGCCTGACAAGTCCAGGAGAAATGCCAGGAGCAGAACAGAGGTCTATATAGAATACCTGTTGATCTGACCAAGGCCTTTGATTCTGTCAGTTATGAGGGCTTATTGAAGATTTTTCAAAATTTGGTTGCCTGGAGTTCATTAGTATTGTACTCCAGGTCTACAGTGGCGCGCTTTCACGGGTTCTAGATAATGGACGATGCTCTCACACTTTCCCAATCACCAATGAAATGAAGCAAGGCTGTACGCTTCCTCCCATGGTTTGCAGCCATGTTGTCAGATGCCCTCAACAAGGATGAGAATGACATCAAGGTCACTTGCCACACTAAATTGTTTAACTTGAAAAGGCTACAAGCCAAGACTAAAGTGGATGGAGAGTGGGTGCATGACTTTTTGTTCACAAATGATTATGCACTCAATGCAGCCTCTGAGGCTGAAAGGCAACAAAGTATGGATCGATTCTCTACCACTTGTGCTAATTTTAGCTTAACAATTAACAACAAGAAAACAGAAGTTCTACACCAGCCAGCACTGCACCACCTATACACGAATCCAATGGTTATAGCAAATGGAGAAATTTTGAATGCTGTGGATCAATTCACTTGCTTCGGCAGTGTACTTTCCAGGGATATATACATAGATGTTGAGGTTGACACATGAATTGCCAGAGCTAGCTCAGTGTTTGGGAAGCTCCAAAGGAAAGTGTGAGAGAAGAAGTATTAGGCTGCCTGCCAAACCAAAGGTCAGAAGAAGCAACACAAGGAAACATTTCAAGGTTTCTCTGAAGGACTTTGGAACTGATTGTGAGACACGGGAGACACTGGCACAGGACCACCCAGCGTGGTGCGACTGAATCACAGAAGGTGTTGTGCTCTGTGAACAAAGCAGGGTTGCAGGAGCTCCAAAGAAACATAAGGAACCATCTCCACTCCCGATGTTCACGCAAACTGTTTGTGCCCGACCTGCAGCAGAGCCTTCCAAGCTCGTATTGCTCTGATCGGCCACAGCTGGACACACTGTACCTTGGCCTCCAATATAGTAATGCCATTTTGGTCCCCTTTGAGAATGAAGGACAAACAACATATGGCAACCCATTGCTAAGGAACCTTCCCCAATGAGGATCATCTTGGCAGAGCATGAAGACATGTAGATGGGAGAAGGCATCTGTAGGTCAAAGACTATGGGAAGATGGCAATATGGCATTGGGGAAAGAACCCTGGCTTTGGAATCAGAGGACCTGGGTTTAAATCTTGATTCTCCTGCTTATTCCCTGACACTCAACAAGTTGCTTTACACATTTGGGTCTCATTTTCCTCAACTGCAGAATGAAAATCTAGACCTGGGATTTTTGAACTTAAAAGAAGATACCTGCATTTCCACATAATTGGTCTCATTTGCAATTCCATGTATTTTATTTTATGTGTTTTTCTGAGAGGGGGCCCATGGGTTTCAGCAGACTACCTAAGAAGTCCAATACACAAAAAGAGGTTAAACACTCCTGGTCTGTATGACTACAGTGGCTCCTTCCAGCCTTGAGGTCTGTGATTCGATGACCCTATAGTCTTTTTGTGCTGAAGCTCTCTCTTTTTTTCAGTCTTGCTCCTTCCCTCTTTCTCTTTATTTCTGATAAAAGGATAATGGGGCTATTTCCAAGACAAAAACCTAGCAAGTCCATGGCTTAAAAACATTGATTAATCGGAGGCAGATACAAGGGGTAGAGCTGGAAATTAAAGTGTAGCTGCTGGGACCAGTCAGTCACCCCTTCTTGTGTTAACACTGGAGCTTGGGGCCCTGGGTGCCTGAGGGAGTTGAGGAGCCCCTGAAAAGAGGTAAAAGGGCAGAAAGAAACTTCATCATTATCCTAACATTGTCTCATTTGATCCTGTGCTCAGGAAGGAAAGACATCAGGAAACAACATGCACAGAAAACCCATTGCATTTTGTTGATCAACATCCGACCACCTAGGCAGAAAGAAGACATGGATGGGGAATTCAGGAAACAAATAACCAATCTGTCAAAGGCTCAATATAGCAAAGCAAGGAGACTTCAGCTATCTTGCCACCTGCTAGAGCAAAGCAGACCCTTAGTGACGATAACAAGAAGAAGGCACTCCAAAGAAAGGCAATATAATCCCCAACCTCAAGGACCTTATATTCTGATGGAAGAGACCACAAATAAATCACTAGATTCATGCGAAAAAGGATTACAGAATAGATACGAGGTCATCTCAGAGTGCAAAGCACTAGCAGCTGGGACAGGATGGGTAGAACTGGGAAAGAACTCCCACAGAATGTGGGATTTGAGTTGGGTCTTGAAGGAAGCCAAGGAAGCTAAGAGAAAGAGGGGACACAGCCCTCTAGGCATTGAGTGCATGGGGATGAAAGACAGGGGGTCATGTGTGAGGAACAGTAAGTAAGCTGGTGTATGTGAAGGGGAGTAAAGTGTAAGAAGGCAGGTAGGGGACAAGTTAGGAAGAGCTATAAATGATAAACAGAGGAGTTTATATTTGATCCTGGAGGTAACAGGATGTCACGGGAGCTCACTAATGATGATTATGATTGGTGATGAGGACATGGTCAGACTTATGCTTAAAAAATCCTAGCTGAGTGGAGGGTAGATTGGACTGGAGACAGAGCTGAGGAAGGGAGACCAGTTAGAAGGGAATTACAATGGTCCAAGTGACAGATGACAATGGCTGAACTAGGGTCGCATCTACGTGAATGGAGAAAAGTGTGTGAGGGTAGATATGAAGCGGTATCAATATACATGTGGAAGTTCCCAAGGATAGGAACAGGAGATGGGGAGGAGAGAAAGACTGTGAGCCAGGCACTGAATCCACTGAGGAAGGAAGGAGCATGTCCTCAGGATTAATGTATAATTAATAATTAAATAATCAATGTATTATGTATAAGCCACCAGGAGTCTACCCAATGGCCTTCCTCACATTCTCCTGACTTCTCCTGACATCACTCTGCTTACCTGTCTGTCTTTCATCTCATCAGGTGACCCACCCATCTTCTTTCTAGTATACATTTCCTTGGTGATCTCTTATTGCTATTTTTCTTAGGTATGTGGGGCAGCTTTGGTTATATGTTGCAGCCCATGCAAAAGTCAACCATGGGCCTCTCCATGGGTTCCTGGCAGAGCAAGATCATCCCCTCTCTAGTCCTGGATGCTATGCCTCTTAAGGTAACACTCCCATCTTGGCTGTCAGATCACATTGTCATCTCCTATCATCCTCATAGACCACTAAAATTCCCCAGATGCATTTTAGGGTAAGCAGTTGTCTAGTCCATACCACCTCTTGGACTACTGAACTTGATTTTTTTTAACACTAAAGAAAGACTCTCTTTCTCTCTCTCTCCCCCCACACCCCCTCTTTCTACCTTTCCCTCCTCTCTCTCTCTCTCTCTCTCTCTCCCCCTCCCTCCCTCCCTCTCCAGTCAGGATGCTCTGCTAGTATATTATATATGCATACACATATATAATATGTATATTATAATATAAAATAAAAATAATTACACATAATAATATAATAAAATAATATTACCACATGGACAAGAGTTGCTTTGGATGGGAAGTCATGAGTGGGTTGAGATCTGCACCACTGAAGGGACCTTGAATCTAGGAGATCGTAAATCCATTGGAGGAGCCTACCCTGGTGAGGTCCCATATGGAGATATTGTGTTCAGATCTTGGCATCGCATTTTAGGAAAGACATTGATAAACTGGCGAACAACCAATATATAACCAGAGTGGTAAAGGAGCTCTGGCTGCAGGAACGAAGGCTCTTTGGAAGAGAAGACATAGGTTGGACACAAGAGTTGTCTTCAAGTGTGTGAAAGGTTGGCATTCAAGAAAGGGATTACACATGCTGTTTGGCCTCAGAAGGCAGAACTAGGAGCAGTGGGTAACAATTGCAAAGGGCCACATTTAGGCTTGAAGGAAGGAAATGCTTCTTCATAATTGGACCTCTCCTAAAAGTGGAATGGGATGGTCTAGTTTCTCCCTCAGTAGAGGTCACCAAGAAAGGATGGGTGGCTGCTTGTTGGGTGGGATGTAGAAGGGATTCTTCTGTGGATATGGATTGAATTCCATGGCCTTTGAGTCCCCTTCCCAGTTCTGAGATTCTGTGACCAAGTCTTTATTGGTCACCTACTGTGTACTCAGCTCTGCCTTGGCCTACATTGTGAGTGAAATAGGAGAGAGAAGAGCCCCAATATTTGCCCTTGTGTAGCTCACAGTCTGTGTGGGGACACAAGACTCACAGAGAGGAAAGAAAAAACTTGACGAGGAAATAATTATGTGCTAAGCAGTGCAGTCAGGATTCAGGTTCAGGATAAATACTATAGTTTAGAGAAGGGAGAGGCCAGTATGGGCCAGGCTGGGGAAAGTCAATAAAGGTTTCTTAGAAAAGGAGGGCCTGAGATGTAGCTTGAAACATGAATAGGATTTGTAGAGAGAGACCTTTAACTGACCATCAATCTCCTCCTTTACTCATATGCTGAGCTAGATTTGGGCCCAACAGTCAATGACCAAAGGTCAGGGACTAAGAGCAAAAGTCAACTTTGAAGGAAGAGGGGTCTAGCCCTTTGGGAGACTGATCAATTAGAAGATTGTTTTCATCTAACATGGTTTATATTCAAGTCTCACTTTGGTGCCTTTGCAGCATGGAGATGACTCCGGTCTTTTGAAAATCATCTCAGCAAAAGACAATCTCTGGCTAGTCCTGCCAAGTTTTAAGTCTGAGCCTAGTAATGGATTTCATGCTTCAAGGACTAGCCAGGCTAAGAGGAAAGGGACTCATCCCCATGAGTTTGGCCACAAATTAAGGCATTTTCCCAGCCACCACAACTCATGAAAACCTCTGCTGGATGTGGAAGAGTTGTGAACTGTGTTGGCTGAGAGAATAGCTAAATCCATGAAAGAATGGATGTTTGAACTATTGATTATATTCAATATTCAGTGCCCCATGACACAGATAATATGCCCTTCCTTTGCTCCGGTCCCACTGAGTAGCTCTGTTTTGAAATGTCTGGTCCTATTTGCCAAGTTTAAACCCTTGTCTTGGGAATTCTACCTGGGCCAGCTGATCCAGTGCCTTTACAAAGGAGATGGCCTCTAGAATAGGCAGTGCAGGAGTTCAAAAAGCATTCTGGACCTGCTCTTTTCCGAATGCTATGAATCTTTGTTTGAATTCTGGCTGTACAATATGACTTACTTGAGTGCTTTCTACAATGGCAGTCCACCAAAGAGATGGACATCAAGTGAGGAATGGCTAAACAAAGGGTGGCACATGCTTGCAAAGAAATATTACTAGGCCATAGGAAGTAAAGAGTATAGAGAAATATGGAAGATTTGTGTGAACTGATGCAGTCAAGTCAGCAGACCTAGGGGAATAATTCACATAATAATTACAACATTGCAAACGGAAAGAATAACAAAACAAAATGACCCAAATGGAATGCTGGGGAATTACAAGAAGAAATCTTGGCCTGGAAGGAGAAAGGGAAAAAACTGCCTGTTTCCCTTCTTTATATAGGTAGGGGACTATTGATGTGCAATGTTTCACATACTGTCAGAGATGATGAGCCAGAACTTCCTCCCTCCCTGTCTCTCTCTGTCTCCCTGTCTCTGCCTCTGCCTCTGTCTCTGTCTGTCTCTGTCTGTCTCTGTCTCTGTTTCTCTGTCTCTGTCCCTGTCTCTCTCTCTCTCTTATTCTTTAATACCACATATGGCTTTCTGGGGAAGGTTGCGGGGGAGATATTTTTGGAAATGAAAGTGATGCAAAACCAAAAGATATTGATAAGCCATTTTAAATGATGTTTTAATCTCTTTGATCTATAGTGATCAAAGAGAACCTTTGGAAGTTCTGATAGGAGAAATCCCAATGGATGAGCCAAGTGTACAGATTTCAAGATTTCTTATTTCTTTTTCTTTCACCTTTAAGAAATAGTATCTGTTTACTATTTGAATATGAAGGAGAGAGAGAGAGAGAGAGTGAGAGAGAGAGAGAGAGAGAGAGAGAGAGAGAGAGAGAGATTGAAAAGGAGATATCTCTGCATTCCATGTGAGCAGGCAGCAAGTTTTGTGAATGCAAATCCTGAATTTCCAGAGGCAGAAGCCTACATGTTCATCTGCAATGATCTGGACCAATGTGTAAATTAGTGCTTAAACTAGGTCACAGACTTGAGCCAGGTGCCCAGAATGAGATGATGAGAGGCTGGTTTCCTAAAGTGAGACCAAACTGGGGACCACAAACTGGAAACTTTTGAATCAATTAGAGAGTTGGAGAGGCCACCCACTTTCTATTCCAAATTTCACCTTCATTTCTCTTGATACAATCTGGGCCTGGAGTTGGGTCCCATACAACCTAACTCCCTCTTGTCCCCTTCTCTCTTTTTCATGACCTGAATGTATGAGAGAAGATTCAGGATAAGGTTGGGAAGATACTCCAGACTGGAGCACTTGGCTGATTTATTTCCATGTTCTTCTATGTCCAACAAACTATGTAGCCACAGTAAATTGAGTGACCAAGTTCTATGAATGTCAGGGGTTGTTCAGGCTGAAAGAGGAAATCCCAGATGTTAGTGTGAGTAGAGCCATAAGTTTTTCTATTTAAAAAAACCCTCTGGAAAAAATTTTATATTATAATTTTATATTTCATTTTTATCCCTCTAGCTTGAATTCGGAATCCATCCAACATTTCAGCAAGAAGCCAAATGGCTGAGCAATGGTGAAAAGGGAAGTCGTCTGAGTGTTCTCAGGTTGAGCACTGCCCGGTGCCAATGGGGCAAATGCAACCTTGAAGGATCACGATTCCATTCAGGTACCAGAGCCATGCTGGGGGCTTGAGTACAGTGTGACCTTCTGGGCAACCCATACATTGTACTATGTCTCTTCACAATTTAGATAGTGACATACTGGCTTTCTGTATGCTTCAAGAAGATGGCACATGATCTTGTGTGGGCTGTTGGCTCTAATGCAAATCCATCAAGTGTCACATGTAGCCCTTGGGTATCAATTTTTTTCCCCAGAGAAGTCATTTGCCTTCTCTGGGACACAGTTTCTTCATCTACAAAATGAGAGGGTTGGGCCAGATGACTGTAAGGTCCATTCTAGTTCTAGATTCATGATCCTATAATCCTCTCTACTTCTCTCCACCAAGCCTTCCCCTCCACCCATCTCCTTAAGCTACAAAATACAGGGATCCCTCTCCAATCAATCCTACCCAGCTCTGAGTCCTGCTTTGTTGTGCACATAGGAATCAGACATCAGGATTGTTGAGGTTTGCTCACACCTGTCGCTGGGTGGTGTGTGTGTGTGTGTGTGTGTGTGTGTGTGTGTGTGTGTGTGTGTTTCTGTCTCCCTGAAGAAACCACAAATGCCTTATGGGAGGGCATCTGGTTTCTTTCTTTTGCTATCTCTCCTCCTGCCCCTGTGGTATCCATATCTCTATAACGCCAGGTCTGAAGCGGGAACTTTCAAGAGATCAGTCCCTGAGCTGGTCTTTAGAGAGTCACTGGTCTAACAGGGGAGACTCGATTCCTGTTCTCAGGGACTCACACCCTAATTGGGGAGAGAACACAGGCAGTAAGGAAGTCAGAAAGGAGACATATAAGATAGAAGGATGGTGCCAGGGTGGCAAAGAGGCCTTGACTTTATCTCTGTTCAGAAGCATCAGTTAGGGGTCTTGGCTCAGTGTTGGGGAATCCCAGAATGGATAGATTGGGCTTGGGGGTGGATTAATGGATAACGGGATGGGGATGGTTCATTACAGGTCAGAAGTGGAGTGGCTATAGAGAAGGAATGGGCCTGTCTGGGAAACAGATGGGATACAGATCAGGCTTGTGGACAGGGTACGATGATGGTGACGGTGATGTGTGTGTATGTGTATGTGTATGTGCAGGTTGTGTGTACTGTCTGTGTGGTATATGTGAATGTGTATGTGCATGTGTGTATATGTTTGTGCATGTGTGTATGTATATACACATTGTGTATATTCATGTATATGTGTATGTGAATGAGCATGTATGTATGTGTATGTTCATATATGTTCATGTATATGTATGTGAATTGCATGTATGTGCGTGTATATGTGAATGTGAATGTGTATAAGAATGTGACTTGTATGTGTGTATATGGTACGTTTATGTACATGTGACTGTGTGTGTGTGTGTATGCGTATGTACATGTGAGTGGGTAGGTGCATGGGAATGTGTGTACTTGTGTGCACGTTTGTGAAGTTTTTGTAGGGCCTTCCTTGAGGTTCAGCCTCCAGAGCTGGTCTTGCTCCCAGGAGGAGACTGATGGCCTTCAGCCATCCAGCTCCTCCCTACCCCAAGGCTTCAGCTCCCACCTCACCCAGAACACAAAGCAGGTGGCAGTCTTCCCTCCTCTCTCCTCCCACCGCAGCCCTTGCCCCAGACTGTCTGGGCCCTTGGTTTATGGGATTGTTCTGAGATTCCCTTCTTGGCCAAAGGCTACTTCGGACGTGCCCATCACCCAGAGTATCCCCTCATCTACTTCTCTAGCCATTGGGAGGTGGGGGCATCGGTCTTTCCCACCTCCCACCTTTGGCCCAGGCTCTTCCAGAGTTAACGGTGAGGCCGTGTGTCGGCTGCTGGCCAAGAATATCCTGCATATTTTGGCCTGACTGTCCCCAGAGCCAGTTAGAGGGGCATGAATCACTGGCTGAACCTGCCAAGTGCTCACTTGGGACATGTTTGGAGTCCAGGCCTGTGCTCGGAGCAAAGGGGGAGGCGGCAGTTGGGCTGGAAAGGGAACTGGCTGTATGGACAGGATGGACACAAATAGCTTCTTGAGCCTAGTTCTGTCTGGGTTGGGGGATCTGACAGACCCTTTCCTGGCAGCAACATGGAAATGATGTGACTACAGATTCACACAATATTAGAACAATAGGTTCTGAGAATCATAGAATGTGAGAGCTGAGCAGTTTCACACCCTCACTTTACAGAGGGGGAAACTGAGTCCCAGAGAAGAGATGTGACCTGCCCGAGGCTTCACAGTTAGTGGCAAAACAGTTCCTAGAAGCTAGTTCTACTGAACACGCAGTCTGTGTCCTTTTCATTGCACCGTCCTGTTACTTTCTCTTTGTAGCCATCCTCCTCCTCACTCCCTCAGCTCCCTACCAAACCCTTATGTCCTGGGTCAACTGCAGTGAGAAGACGGTGGAGTGTGAAGTAGGAGCAGAGAGTCTGCATTTGAAGTCTACTTGCTGGCTGCGTGACTTGGGCTGGTGCAGTGGGAAGAGCTCTGAAGTCATAGTCACAGACCTGGGGCCGGATCTCAGCTCTGACATTTGTGACCGACATGACTGGGAGCAGATCACTGCCCCTCTACAGGCTTTAGTCTCCTTGTCTGTAAAATAAAGGGGGTTGGGCTAGGGGACCTCTATGACCCCTTTCCATTCTAAATCGTTCACTCCCATCCTTCCAGATATAAGCCATGAGGGTGACTCTTCTGCAAAGATGGCGGATCTGGTAGGGATTGGGAAGGATCTTTTACCTTGGAACATTCATGGGTGTTTGCTCTGAAGTACCTTTGGGAGTATCCTGTCTTGGGGACTCTTCCATGAGTGAATAGAATGTGAATAGCTCTTCCCCTTATAATTATCTGAAGTCATAAATGGACATGCAATATGACAAAGGGGCTAGAAATCTCAAACTTCCTTGTTGCAGTGTGTGTGTGTGTGTGTGTGTGTGTGTGTGTGTGTGTTATGACTTGAAAAAATAAACGGAGGCAAGTTAGTATGGCAGACACATGAACACATTACTAATATGGTGACATTATGCGATTTGGTGGCTTTTGAAAAGAGTCCACAATCCAAGGTAAATAAGCCTATCTTAGAAAAGGAAATTGAACAATCCATAAGTGAACTCCCAAAGCAAAAACTCAAGACCAGATGGATCTACAAGTGAATTCCACCAGATGTTTAAAGGAAAAATGAATTTCAATAACTACATAAACTGTTTGAAAGAAGGAGTCCTATTAAATTCGTTTTATGACATGAATATGGCTTTGATACCTACACCAGGAAGAGCAAAAACAGAGAAAGAAAACTATGGATTGATTTCCCTAATAAACATGGATACAAAAATTTTAAATAAAACACTAGCCAGGAGATTACAGCATATATCAACAAAGATCATACGCTATGACCAGGATGGATTGATGCCAGGAATGCAGGGCTGGTTCAATAGTCGGAAAACCAAGGATCAGAGGTCTTAAAATTCTCAGCATCTAGCACAGACCCCTGTAATCAATCAATAAGCATTGATCAAGCTCCTACTGTGTGTTCAACACGGGGCACTAAAAAGCCCAACTGAAGCAATGCCCTGCCCTCAAGGTGTTTACATGGGGTGGGGGGAGACAAGATATATACATATATGTGTATATATATATATATATACATACATACATATATATATACACATACATACATATATAAGATAGATGGATAGATAGACAGATAGATAGACAGATGGGGGAGGGACTGGCCCTAGGATTACATTGATAGAGGAACCGTTAGGTGAGGAAATCCATTTCCCAATTCAGGTCATCAGCTTCTCAGCAGTTCGAGTTTTAGAGCATTGCCTGTGGACTCTGGGGCATTGAACGACTTTCCCAGGACCACGTTTGACACGCTCTGTCAGAGATGGGACTTGGGTCCTCCTGACTCTGTGGCTGCACTCTGGACAGATACATATAAAACAGGCCCAAGGTAATTTGTGGGAAGACTATAAAGTTGGCAGCTAGCAGTTGAGGAGATGAGGAAAGGCTAGCTCGTTTGTCAGCCAACCTGGGATGGAGCAGAGAACACTGGCTTTTCCATAACAGGGAGCCCTTGTGTAGTAGTTTGGGGTTTGCTAAGTACTTGTTTATCTCGTTTGAGCCTCACAACAACCCTGTCAGGGAGGTACTTTTATCATGCCCATTTTGCAGATTACAAAACTGAGACCCAGAGAGATTGACTTGCCTAGGATCACACTACCAGTCAGTCTGAAGTAGAATTTGAACTCAAGTCTCCTAATGCCTGGAGACAGCTAGGTGCCTCAGAAGATCGAACTCTGGGTAGAGGAAGAACTCAGTTCAAATCCAGCTTCAGACCTACTAGCTGTGTGACCCTGCCCTGGGCAAGTCACTTAACCTCTGTTTGCCTTAATCCACCAGAGAAGGAAATGGCAAACTGCTTCAGTATCTGCCAAGAAAACTCCATGGACAGTACAATCCACAGGGTCACAAAGAGTCCGACACAACTGAATCGATTGAACAACAGCTACTACTACCTCTATTCCTACTCTTAACTCCAATTCCAGCCCTCTATTCACCACCTAGATATGAGAGAAAGGAAGAAAGGAGGAAAGGAAGGAAGGAAGGAAGGAAGGAAGGACGGAAGGAAGGAAGGAAGGAAGGAAGAAAGGAAGGAAGGAAAGAAAGAAAGAAAGAAAGAGGGAAGGAAAGAAAGAAAGAAAGAGAAAGAAAGAGAGAAAGAAAGAAAGAAAGAAAGAAAGAAAGAAAGAAAGAAAGAAAGAAAGAGGGAAGGAAAGAAAGAAAGAAAGAAGAAGAAAGAAAGAGGGAAAGGGAAAGGGAAAGGGAAAGGGAAAGGGAAAGGAAAAGGGAAAGGGAAAGGGAAAGGGAAAGGGAAAGGGAAAGGAAGAAAAACATTTACTGAGTGTTACTAAGTGCTAAACCCTCAGGGATACATCTACAGAAGTCAAACAGTCCCTGCTCTCAAGGAACACTCTAATGGAAGAGACCGCATTCAGGGAGAGAGGTCTTTAAGGAAGGGGAATTAGAGTCTGGGAAGTGAGTGGAACAATACAATAGCCAATTAACTATGAATCTTTCCAGGTTTGTCTGGGGCTCCCAGAATCCCCCAAGGGCAGAGACCACTGAGTCCAGCATGTCCCTGACTAAGCATCCCATTTACCAACACCACTGCCAAGTGGTTACCCCATCTCTTCTTGGGGAGATGCCTCCCCTTCCAGGGAACTCTATTAGACAGCTCCCATTATTAGAGATTTTTCCTTACATGGAATCAAAATCTTCCTCTTTGCAGCCTCCCCCTCTTCTATTTCTGCCCCCTGGGATCCAGCCAAGCACCCAGGACAGCCCTCTAGACGCCCTCATGCCCTGCTCAGTCTTCCCCAGGCCAAACGTTCCCAGTCTCTCACACTTCCTGGCTTTCCTTCTCTGACCAGGTCCCAGCTTTTCAACGTTCTTCCTAAAATGTGGTGTCCAGACCTGAACACAATCCTCTGGATGTGGTCTGCGCATATGTAATCACTTCTAGCAAATACACATTTGGCCTTGGAACTGAGCTGGTCAAATCCCCCCTAACTGGAGGCCCCCGCTTTTGATGAGATACAAAGTCTCAGATCAAACACAACATTAGAACATTCTCCGTTTGTTTACCTATTTCAATGCTCCATTTACATTCTCCCAGGGCAAGGCCTCTGGCTTCAGCTCTTGGTGAATGAGGATGGTTCCTGTCCCATCTACAAGGGAAGTATGCCATGTGGGCAGAGGTTGGTGTTCCTTTGCTTCTGTGGGTGAGGGCTGGGAATGCTTCAGGGTCGAAGACTTCAGGATAGGTGTCCGTGGACCCTTCCTTGGCAGGGCTGGGCGGAATGGAGATGAGGCCAACCTTGAACAGAGAGAGGTTTGGCAAGGATCCAATCATGCAAGGGGCAACCTTTGAAGGTCATGAGTTCCCCATCACTCATTAGAGATCTTCAAGTAGAACCCGGTAATAACTTGTTATGAGTGTAGCAGAGGAGATCCCTGTCTTAGGGAAGAACTGAACTAGCCCAGAAAGTCAGAGACTATAAGCTGAAAGGGATCCCCGGACCATCTAGTCCAACTCACCATTTTGCAAATGAAGAAACAAGATTGGGAAGGTGCCAATGACTTTCTAGGGTCACACAGACAGTAAGTATTGGAGGAAATATTTGAATCCCAGATATTCTGCTTCCAGAGCCAGAGTTCTTTCCACTGGACCATGCTGAGTGACCTTTAAGATCATGGCATCTCAGCTTGAGATCCAGAAGGGACCTTAGAATCCATCTAGTGAAAGAGGAGGAAACAGAAGCCTTAGAGAGGGTAAGTAATGACTTCCCTGAAATCCCACAGGTGGTGCATGTCAAAGACATGTCCTCATGGCTTTGAACCTCTTGGTGCCAGATCTAACATTCTTTTCATTCCTCCACAATGGTCCTTTCCAGTTTAAGATTCTGTGATCCTGTGAGAGGTTAGCTGGACAGGGATGGGCCTGAAGCCTCCTTCCTACCTGGCTCCTTTCTTGATCCTCCTCACCCCCACTGGAGCTGGCATTCCCAATAACTTTGGGTGTCTGGTTGGGGGTGGTGAGTAGAGTCTGCTCCCAGGGAAGATGGAAAGAACAGATAAATCGTAGCTGGCATATAGAGTTTGGAAGGCAAGGAGGACGCCAGCTTGGGCAAAGGATGTGATTTGGAGGGGAGGGTGGAGAACCAACTGGTTGAGGTCCATCGAGAGAAAGGCAAGAGGGCCTGTGTTCAAATCCCACTTCTGACATTTAGTGTCATCTTCTTTGGATCTCAGACCCCTGATCTGTAAAATGAGGGCGATGTCTTCTGAGGTCCCTTCCAACTCCAAAGCTAAGATCTGGTAAACTTACTACCGGTGTTACTAACCTTCCCTGTGCCTCGGTCTCCTGATCTGTAAAACGAGGGGGGTGGATTTGGATGGCCTCAGTTCTCACTCTAGGATCTTCTGACTTGGGGTCTGGAGGGAAAGTAGCCCACAAGATCTCTTCTCCCTTTTGGGAAACATCACCTGCCGCTCCCACTGAACAGGTTCATCCTGATGCTCCAGAAGATCTGGTCTGCCTCCTGTGACCTCGCTTTGGGAAAGCAGAGAAAGGAGATGGAGGGGGACGAAGGGAGGGGGAGGAGAATGAGAGAGATGTCATTTATGCAATCTGTCTCCAATGTGTTTGCAATAACAGAGAAATGGGAAAAAATTTTAATTTAATTTTTACAGCGCCCAGGGGAAAGCCACCAAAGCACAGAGCTCGCCGGCGTTCCAGCAGTTGGGTCAGCTGCAGCTGCTGGACCTTCTGGGGTTGCTATGGGAGCAGTCTGGAGTGATCCTGCAGACCCCTCCAGCCCCACCAGCCCGTCACTATGCCTGAGACAGCCATCACCGCTTAGGACCCTTCTAGGGACAGGTGCATTCTCACTTTGTCCAGGCAGCAAGCTGCAGGATGGGCGTGCTGACACATTAGTGGGGATTACCATCCATTGTCACTCTAGCCGAGGGCTCATCCCCAAGGGGGTGCTCCATGGGACCTCCATATTTGAGGAGAAGGAGAAGGGCAGGTGGACCCCGCCTCTCTGCTAAAGGTGCTCAGAGGAAGAAGGGGTCCCACTTTGCTCACTTTGCAATTATCCCCAAGGTAAGCCCTACTCGGGAGAACCTAGGGATCCCCTCCCTTGAGGGCCTGGATCTCCTCCACCTGGTGCCGTAGGCAGATACTGCCGTGAGTAGCCTGGAGAGATGACAGCACAGTTGGAGCTGAAGGACCAGGGCACGAGGCTGGTCTCCAGAGTCAGGTTGTGCTGTTTGACTCATTTTGTGGCCTTGCCAAGTCCCTGGCCTTCCCTGGCCTCAGTTTCCTCATCTGTAAAATGGAATTGGAGCTGGACTGAATCCCCTCTGACGTCTAAATGCATGATTCATACAACAGAGTATAAGCCCCTTGAGGGCAGGGACTTTTTCATGTTGTTATCTTTGTATCCCCAGCACCTAGAAATGCCCGTTGATTGATCTGTTCTCCCCAGCCTCTTAAGAGTCTTTCCATCCTTTCCTAACCTCGATCCCATGATCTCATAAGAGGAGAGGGAGGCAATGTGGTGCAGTGGAGAGAACACCAGCCTGGGGTGAAGGTAACTGGGGTTCCAGTCTAGGCTCTGTAGGAATAATCATAATAATGTGGGACGACTAGGTGGCGCCACAGTGCACAGAGCGCCAGGAAGACTTGAGTTCAAATCCAGCCTCAGACACTTACTCTCTGTGTGACTTTGGGCAAGTCACTTCACCTTGTTTGCCTCAGTTTCCTCATCTGTAAAATGAGCTGGAGAAGGAAATGACAAACTGCTCCAGTGTCTTTACCAAGAAAACCCCAAACAGGGCTGTGAAGGGTGGGACACGACTGGACAACAACAGGTGCTATTATTATCTCTGTTTTACGGATGAAGAAACAGGTTGTCAAAGGGTAAATGACTTGCCCATGGTCACCCAGCTAGTGTGTCTGTGGCTGAATCTGAACACAGGTCTTTCTGACACCAGGGCCAGCACGCTCTCCAACGCAACACTTGTAACTCAGATGACTTACTTCTTTATGAAACTCAGTTTCCTTTTTACTTATAGGTGACCTGATGAGAGAGATCCAGTTCTGACGTTCTAGGTCTCAGAAAGAGGGGAAACTAGGTCATGCTGAAAGGCACCACCCAACAGTCCTCCGAAGAGTCACGTTTCCTGAAGGAAGGGGTTGGGGATAACCGCCCGAATGGTGGGAGCCAACAAGCCTGCCTGTCGTAGTGTCCTTCCTGTGTGCTTTGGTGGTGGTGGGAATGGACAAATGTAGCTTTCTGGACCTGCAGACTTGGGTTCAAATTTCCCTCAGACACCTACTAGTTCAGTAACCCTGAGGAAGTCACTCTATGCCTCTAAGTCTCAGTTTCCCCATCTGTAAAATGTGGATAATAATAGCACTTCCCTCCCAGAGTTGTTACGAGGATCAAATGAGATAATATTTGGAAAACGCTCTCCAAACCTTAGAGCGCTCTACAAATGTCAGCTCTATAAATTATTATTATTCCGGGGGCAGTGGGAATTTGACTATGCAGGGAAAATATGAATCTCAACCCCCAAAGGCTGTGGAGTCTTGGCTACTGAGATTAGAGAGAAATTTAGACAAGCCGGGGAGTCACACTGTAGGTGGGATCAGGACTTGGCTCAGATCGCTTCCTTCCCTGCCCAGGCAGAGGAACCACTCTTTCTCACTCCCACATCTTCCAAGTGGAGGGTGGGGCAGATGGTACCAAACATGCTACTGGGCATCACAGATTTAAGGTTGAAAGGGGCCTCACCAGCCACCAAGTCCAACCCCCTCATTTCCAGGAAAACAAGGCCTAGAAAAATGAAATGGTTGCGTAGTAAATGGCAGAGCCAGGATTTGAACCTAGAATCACTGACTCCAAACCCAGCACTCATTGAGCCGGATCAGACTGCCTCCATCATCCTTGGAAGCATGAAGCAAAGGACTGCCACTCACCCTGTCTCATTCTCTGAGTGAATCTTCTCGTCTGCTTCTTGGGCTGTGCCAGGGTCCTATGACCTCTGACTTCCAAGGTCCCAAGGTTTCTGATGCTGGCATTCCTGAGAGCAAAGGGAAGGGTTCAGAAGCTGTTGTCAAGGACACAGCTGTGACTAATTGGGTGACACAGATCCATCCCTCCCTCTAGCAGTTTCTGTTCCCAAGATTTCAGGCAGTGCACAGCCTGTGGCTTCACACACAAGATTTCCTCAGGAACTCACATGAGCCAGAGAAAAACAACAAAGGCATGCAGGTAAAGCCACTCAGAAACACCTGATCCCACCCTCCCCAGCCACACTGGCCCCTCATTTACAGATGAGACCCATTTTAAGGGATTGGCCTATGGTCATTCAGGTAATAAGTAAAAGAGCAGGGATTGAACTGAGCTTCTCTCTCCTCCTTTCCAAAGCAGCCAGCTCTGGAGTAGTCATAAGACAGGCCACTAGAGAGAACACCAGTCCTGGAGTCATCCATCCCTGGGTAGCTTTGTTCTGACCTCCAGCAGTCATCGTCTCACTGCCCCCACGGCCAGGTTGCCTCGGCTTCCTCCTGGTAGTGATGATGAGAGTAAGGAAGCTGAATTGTTGTGGTTGGTGTTGATCGTGGAGGTGGAACAGATGAGGGTCACTGACACTTCCTCCCTTCCTTCTTCTCACCAATCTTCCCACATATAAAACTTTGGCTCTCTGATGATCATGGACACCACTCATCTGGCTCTCTCCTAAGTGCCCTGGGTCACTCAGCTCAAGCTCTAAGCCCTCTGGTCTCCCCCCACCATTGTCTGGGGCAGCCCAGCCTATACACAGACCCTTTGGGACACAAGTAACTTTCACTGCTAATGAGAAGAAAATCCATGTGTGTACACAGAGTTAAGAATTGCATCAGACACAATCATAGGATCATAGCAATCCATTTCTTTCAGACATTACTAGCAGCAAGTGTTGGGGTAGATTCTTAGATCCCTGAATGGATTATGATTCAGGTCTGCTCTCCATCTTTCCCCCAATTCAAATCGATTCAAATCAACAAACCTTTTCTGAGTACCTACTATGAGCAGTGATTTGCTCTAGGACTCCAGGATATAAATGTAAGACTTACTTCCAGCACTCAGGGAAAGTCCAGTGAAGCAACTTCTCCAACATCAATTCCGTTTAGTTCTAAAGGCTCTTTCTGCCCTCACTTTTCCTTCAAGGAAATTTGCCTGCCCCGCTCTATCTAGCTGGTTCCCATTCCACGCGTCACATATCACCCAGACATCTACTGAGCATCATCTTGTCTTCTGCTATGCTGCCATGGGGGTCTTCCCCTCCAACCCATTCTACTTTCCTTTTTCTACCTCTTGCTCTAGATCAGGGGTTCTTAACTTTTTTGTGTCTGAGACCCTTTTGGGTGGCTGGTGAAGCCTATGGATCCCTTCTCAGAGTAATGCTTTTAAATGTATAAAAGAATATGCATAGTATTACAAATGAAACTAATTAAATTGAAATATAGTTATCTATCTATCTATCCATCCATCCAGCTCTCCATCTATCTATCTATCTGTAAACAAACATGCTCATAGCCCAGAGGTTAAGAAACTCTGTTCTAGACACCATAATCAATTCAGTACAATTGTAGCATCCCCTTTGGGCAACTTCCCAACTCCTACTAGAAGGTTTGAAGTTGAATCCATAGGAAGGTGACTCCATTGGGTTCTATGGGTAACTTCGAGGGTTATTACTCCTACCATTGTAGCTCATGAGCCCCCACTAGTGTTCTTTCTTTTAGGAATCAGTAGATTCAATTAGCTCTTAGCAAAGGCTAGCATGGCAGAGAAAGAAGAGTAGGTATAAATCATTTCCCCCCATAAACCTGTGACACATTCTTCTACAATATGTACCATGTTCATGTGGAGAATGATGGCAGTGAGCCACAACTTCTGGTACTGCAAAGCCCGGAAGTCTTTTCTTCATAGCATCTTCATTCAGCTCTCCTAGGGTGCAGTGTTTCTTTGGGTGCCTTTTCTTCTTTGAGAGTACTTATACTCGGGGCAGCTAGGTGGTGCAGTGAGTAGAGCACCAGCCCTGGAGTCAGGAGTACCTGAGTTCAAATTTGACCTCAGACACTTGACACATTTACTAGCTGTGTGATCTTGGGCAAGTCACTTAACCCCAATTGCCCTGCCTTCCCCACTGCAAGAGAGAGTGAGTGAGAGAGAGAGAGAGAGAGAGAGAGAGAGAGAGAGAGAGAGAGAGTACTTACACAGGGTTTCCTAGGGGCTCTTCCTCTGTACAGCCCAACTCTCTATTGCCAGGGTCATGATCCTTGTAGCTACTTCCTCTACTGATTGTCCCTGTCAAGCTCCAATTGCTGGATGTTTCACATTTTTTAATAGAGACCCCCAAGGGTTGTGACAGATTCTTTCAGCTACATACTTCCTATGTGGTGTCATTTGTCTTTATTCAATGTCTAAGGCTCCATCATTCTTAAATTGATTAAAGAATTTAATTGCGCATTGTTGTTGGGTATAGGAGAACTCCTTTACACCCCTTCTTTACCCTTTGTGATTGTATTCTGTACTTTCTATGACTATGTCAACTGAAGGGCTGGGTGTGGGGGTCAGAGAATGCCACATCCTCTCCTTTATACAGCCATTGTTTTGGGAAAACGTGTTAATGACTTCCCAATGGATCAACTAACCACCTCAGCCTCACTCCCCAGACCAAAACTCCCTCCCTTGGCCCCCACTTCCCTGTATTTCTCCCCCTATTAGAATATAGGCTCCTGTGGGCATCATAGGAGGAATTCTCCTAATTCCCAGTTCAGAATTCTCTACTGAAATTTTCCCTGACTCCCTGGATTTTTTTTGTTTTTAAGAATTACTTGTGTCCTATATTTCTATGGCAACAAGGGAAAAGGAGGGGTGGCATCCTTTGTGGATGGCAGTGATAAGGGGCCTGGCTGACCTTTTCAGGGATTGTTGAATCACTATAGTGTGGAATTTCTGGTATCCCAGACCATTTAGCCCTCGAATCCCTGGGCCTGGGCCCCCACCTTTGGGAGATAATGGAGAAAGCCCTTTTGAAAGTGTAAATTCCATATAAATAAGAGCTCAATGTGACTGAAGGATATTTGACACTCTTCTTAGCAAAGCAGTTAAGGGCTCAGTAGAAACACCCCAGAAAATTCCAAACCAAGACTAGCCTTGCCTAATATCCCCCTAGTTCTCCCTCAAGAGGCTGGATGTTTATAAGGTTGGCCTGGTTAGGAAGGACCCTCCAAAATTAAGAACTATAAATTCTAACACCGCCCCCTCCAGGACTACATTAATGAAGGAAACCAAAGATGGTCCTTCTGGGGGCATGGTGGGGTTGTAGATTCTTAGGGTTGGAGGTGGTTTGGTGTGCAGTTTGATGAACTAAATTACCTATGGAGAGAGAATCAGCTCTAATATAATGGGCACATGTTATGGTGGAAAATGAATGGATGAAAGCAGTCAGAAAACCTGGCTTCTCATACTCACTTCATAGATTTAGAGCTGGAAGGGACCTCAGAGGCTTTTTAAGTCCAATGTCCTGATTTTATAGGAAGGCTCAAAGAAAGCTGTGACTTGACCAGGGTCACACATCTAGTACATATCAGACATAGCCTCCAGTAAGGATGAATGAGGTCGTGGGAGTTGTGGTTCTAGAAATGTAAGGGGCCTCAGAGTTCATCTAGTCCAATCCCCTTCATTTAACAGCTGAGGAAACTGAGACCAAGAGAAGTGTCATGATTTGCCCAAGGTCACAGAGAGGTGAGATTTGAACCCAGGTCCTCTGTTTAAAAATCCAGAGCTCTTTCCCACTGTACCAGGCTTTCTCTTTGCATCAGCTCGTTGTGTGACCTTGGCCAAGTCACTTCCCCTCTGAGGGCCTCCTCAGCTCCTTTCTCTATAAAATGAGAAGAGGTGGCAGGTGGGCCTGGATGGCTTACCGTTTCAGCCTTGGGGTCTTACAATCTTCCCAGCAGAAATGCAAATGCCTCAATGTAGTGGAAACGAGGGAAGCCTATGATGGGGGCGGGGCGGTTAGCTGAGAGGGCAGCTAGGGTCCCCTTTCAGACCAGTTCCTTTGGGAGCCTGTAGCTAGGGCTCCCATTCTGGGCCCCAGCTCCACACTCTAGGTCACTAAGCTGGGAGCCTGGGCCCCAAGTTTACAGAACTCTCCCATCCTCATCTAGCAGCCGGTCCACCCTAGAGATAGTCTCCCCCGTCCTTTGCCAGCCACATAGGCGTTTCACAGGGATGAGTGAGATAGCAGCCACGAGGCCCTCCCAGTCCCTTGGATGGAGTCAAACAGACACTGGGACTTTTTGGGAGGCTGGCCGAAGGATGAGCCTGGAATCCGCCCTCCCCATGGTCTCCAAAGACTACCCCATGGCCAAGTCCTGGGGCCTGTCCTCAGATCATCCTCTTCTTGGTTTTCTCCATGGGGTCCAGCCCAGTCCACTGTCCCCTCCACCCTTAGGCCCCTGCCTCCTTTCCCTAAAAAGTCCTTTTCACAAGCCAGGCTTCAGACTTCCTGGGGCACAGACCCTTTCAAGGCTCCATCAGCACCACTCAGAGAGAGATCCTCTTCTTGCCTCCCAAGTGATGTCTCCAGTTGAGGTTTGTCCCTGGAGTGGGAAGCAGGGGCAGGCCAATGGGGCGTGGGGGATAAGTTGGTGTAGAGGTTGAAGATTGCAAAGGCACATGCAGATAACATGAAGCAGGAGGACAATGATGAGGTCAGAGTTCAGGGTGTCAGACCAGACAGGTCGGGGGCAGAATTTAAGTAGACGAGCCAAGGTCATAGTGCAGAGATCTGGACTGTGTGGTCCAGAAACGTGAGCCCAAACTCTTGAGTCAGAAGACTTGGGTTCAAAACCTGCCTCTTATGCTTATCACCTGGTGACTTTAGGCAATAGTCATTGGGAGCCAGCCCTTGTATATAACGCTTTATAGTTTGCAAAATGCTTTTCATATGTTGTCTCATTTAGTCATTACAACAACCCTGAGAGAGGTGTTATCATCCGCATTTTATAGCTGGGGAAACTGAGTCTCTGAGAGATTAACTTACTTGCCTGGGGTCACACAGCTTATCAGTTCCGAAGCAGACCTTCTTGACTCTAAGTCATACAACCTCCTGGCCTTTGAGGTTCCTTCCAGGTCCCATAATCCATGCCTACAGTCACCATCTGCTAGGGAAGGGAAATGGAGGGAAAGATGAACCGGTTCGACAGAGAGAAGCCCTGACCTCTGGTCAGGATGTGGCTGGAGCGGTCATCCTTGTTCCTGCCATTCTGGTGCACTCTGGATACAATCTGATCCATCAGCCAGCCTCTGTCAGGCAACTCCTATGGGTCAGACACTGTCACAGGCCCTGGAAATACGATGACCAAAGAGACAGATCCCGCCCTCAAGAAGCTTACACTTTAATAATGGAGTCAATCCGTCCATGTAAGCATGGACATGTGGCCCTCTGTTCCCTGTCTGCAGCTTACCTTCTTGTCTGGGACAGTGCAGAAAGAGTCTGAGGGTGGGGTGAGGTTCTAGGAGCGTGGGGAGATCAGGAAACTCTCGTGGACTTGGACTAACACAGATCCACGGAAGCACCAGTGCCCCAATAGCAAGCTCAGAGAAGGAAGATTTAGAACCCCTCGCTGTGGCCACCTCACATGGACTAGCTCTTCCAGACTCAGCCTGTCTCTCTCCCCTTCCCTTCTAGAATCCTTGACTTAGAGCCTAAAGTCATTAGCAGTCTAGTCCAAGCCTTCATTTTTAAAGGGTAAGAACTAATGGTCCAGAGACTTACCCAAGGTCACGCAAGTAACAAGGGCAGGATTTGAACTCAGGTCCTCTGGTCCCAAATACTTTTCTACTATACCACATTGCTTCCCTAGACCATGGGCTTGTCCCTTTGGAAATGGGAGTGGGATGTACTGAGCTATATGTACTTTCCCTTACCTGGACCAGTTTGTTACCAGTAAGTAGCTTTTGCAAGGTGGTCCCATAGTTCGATGTCAGGCTTTGGCTGATGAGGGAGTTATTGGACAGTGAGTCAGGGATTGTGATGTGGGCTAAAATCAGCCTGTGAACAAGATTAAGGAGTCAGTCTGGGGCAGATCTTAAGAGTCAGTCTTTGACTAAGGTTTGGGTTCAGTCTGTGCTAAGAGAGTCTGTGGCCAGGTCTGGTATAGAGTCTATCCTGACCTTAAAATTCTGTATTTCCGGTTAGCAGCTCACTAGATGATTCTGACTGAAGGTCAGACTGTGACTGGGGTTAGTGGGATCAGTTTGTGATTGGGGTTAGAGTTCAGCCAGGGTAAATTGGAGTATCTATTTAGGGAACAGTTTTTCTTCCACCCCAAAGCCAATAGTCCTGGCTAGACACAGTCCCTGTGACCTTAGACTCATTATCTCCAAACTCTGAGCTTTTGACCTGTGTTAGGTGCTTGGTCACAAGTACCATGAGAGTGCCAGCTTAGTCAGCCTTAGTAGGCCAGGGCACCCATGGTTGGGGGATGCAGAGGGTGCCCCTGAGCCTGAAGACATTGCCCCTGGGGGTTCAGACCTGGCCCAGCTCTTTGGAGCTGCACGTGGACAGGATGGAAGGCTCCTTGCTGGGTTGACGGCTGCTGGCTGAGCCCAGGCCGACATTCCTCGTGACTGATTGTGCGCGGCCGACAGGCCTCCAGAGCCAAGGCCTGTGGACAGGTTTTTCGCGTTAGGGATTTGGAAACATCTCTGGGTAGGAACTTCAGAAGTGGTTGCAGTTCAGGGCCCTTGGCTATGCGTGAGCTCATCTTAGCTTTGGCAGCCCTCGGACCTCAAGGCAGGTTGGAAAATTTCACACTTGGTGAACTGCTGGCCCTAGTCAGTCCCATCCGTATTGCTCAAGTTCTGGGTCTTGGGGGATGGGGAGGTGGGGGCTCTCCCCAGCAGCCCCCTCCCCATCCCCTTGCAGGGCTGGGATCTTCTCCAGACTCCAGCAAGGCACCGGTGTCTCTGCTGACAATCCTCTTCAGACCAAGCTTGACAGGCCGTCAATCAAATGGGTCCTGTATCAAACACCTGCTAGGCCAAACATCACCCACCAGGCCAATCATCTCTTCACCGTCTTCTCCCTGCACACACACACACAGACACACCTACTTCTTATTCCTCCTTCCCTGCCTTTGCTCATGTCATTCTCCTCTCCTTGGAGCACTCTTTCTGCTATTCAGAATCCTCCCTGAACATTCTTCAGTTCAACCATTCAACCTGACAAGCATTTATTAAGCACTGAGTGTGTGCCAGTCACTGGGTTAGGCAGTAGGGACACAGGGATGAAAAATAGAACAATACCTACCCTCAGAAGACTTGTACTGTACTGGAAGACCCAGCTCCCATTCCTCCTCCTTCAGCAGTCTTCTCTGGCCAGTCCAGCCCACATTGTTCACTCCCTGCTCCGATTTCTGAGCATTTACTAGCTGGACTGTGTCACACAGTATAGAACTTACTTCTTTGGGGCTCTGTATAGTTTTTCCACTGTTTGTACCTCGTCCCTTCCCTCCCTCCCTTCCCACCCAACTCCCATCAGACAGTGAGGTCCTTTCAAGCAGGGTTGGTATCTTTTCCTAGATTTATTTTCTGGATTGCTCAAACTGGAAGAGATTGTTTTAGCTGTTTTTCAGTCATATCCTATTCTTCATAATCCCATTTGGGCTTTTCTTGGAAGAGATACTGGAGGGGTTTGCCATTTTCTTCTCCAGCTCAGTTTACAGATGAGGAAACTGAGGCAAACAGGGTTAAGTGACTTGCTCAGTGTCATATAGCTAGTAAGTGTCTGAGGCTAAATTCAAACTCAGTAAGATGAGTCTTCCTGACTCCAGGTTGGGCACTCTGTCCACTGTGCCACCTAGCCTCCCCAGCTGTTTGAAGCCCAGAGAAGGGAATCCACTTAAAATCTAGTGCTGCCCTCTTATTTTACAGAGAATGAAACTGAGTTTCATTGAAGGGAATTTATTTGCCTCAAGGTTATAGAGCCAGTAGTGGCTGAGCTGAGATTTGAACCCAGGTCCCATGAATGCCAAATCTCAGGGTCATTGGACTTCCTCCATCATAGTTAATGAGTGCTAGATCTGGGACTCAAATACATATGGGAAGAGGGCTGGATTTAAAGTCAAAAGACCTGAGTTTGACTCCTACCTCTGCTCCTTACTTTGGGCAGGTTCCTTAACCTGCATCTGTGAAACTTAGCTTATCTGCAAAAGGAGGGGATTGGATTAGATGGTCTCCAAAGCCCCCTCCAGCTCCAGACCTAGGCTGCTATGACCCCACGCTCTTCCCTCTGTTCCATGCTTGTTCTTCAGATTTCTCCATAGTGTAGTCTGGCACAGCCCAGCCATGCACAAAGTATCCAAACCTTCTTAGTAACTATTTATCCATCACTTCTCTTACTGTTCCTAGCATACAGAATTCCATCTCCCTCCTCCACGCCTTTGTCCTGGTTACTTCCCATACTTGGAATGCCCTCCACTCACAGAGTTCCCAGCTTCCTTCCAAGCTTAGCTCTGGAATTGCCTTCTCACCAGTGCCTTTCTTGATCCCCCTCCCCTCATTTATTTGCCCTCCTGCCCTCTAGCAATTAGAGAAAGCATTTATAGGGGAAGCAATTACTCTCTTAGTGGTTTGCATTTCCTTGTCGATGTACCTTGTGTCCAGCTGTCCTCTGTCCTAGAAGACAAGAGGCTGTTCAGATCTTCATCCTTGTAACTGAGGTGCCTTGGAGGCAGCATGGCAGAGTAAATAGAGAGGAGGCCTCACAACCAGGTCCAAGCCCCAGCTCAGACACATCCTAGCCACTCAAAGTGACTCATTGAGTCTCTCAGTGTTCTGGGTCACTCTCTAAGACTATAACTTGCAGGGAAGCTGACCTGCATGAGTGGAGGGCATTTCCTCTCCCAGGAGTTCCTTATATCAAAGAAATCACAAGACCAGTGTCTTGCAACAGAGGAAGCTATGAATAAGAATAGCTAGTTTTTCTGTAGCACCTTTTAAGGTCTGCAAAGCACTTTATATATATTATCTCAAATGACCCTCACAACAACTTTGTGAGATAGGGGTTCTTATTATCCTGATTTTATGAATGAGGAAACTGAGGCAGACTTAGAAATTGGACTTGCCCAGTGTCTTGCAGCTCAAATCTAGCTCTTCTGAACACTGAGCACTCTTTACATCATGTTACCTAGTGATTAAAATGTTGGACTGAATTGGCTGTGATAATGCAGAAGGGGAAGACGGGGTCCCTGCCCTCAGTCTAGCTGGGGACACAAGACTTTGGTCTTGTTAGAGGAGAGCACCCACGACCACTTGGAGTTAAGCTGCTGAGTTGTAAGGCAGTACTCAAAGTTCTACTTGGAGCTTGGAAAGGGAGAGGAGCACATGGGTTGCAATAATCAGGGCAAGCTTCCTGGAAGAGGTGGTACTTGGCCTGGAGCCCTGGCACGTCTGTTTCCCTCGGTCCAGACACCCTACAGAGCCCTCGTGCAATAGCTTCCTACAGATGTTCGAGCTAGAAGGAAGAATCCTCACTTGCTTGGTGGGGGTGGGGAGAGGGATGTATTTATCCCCCATCCCCCTCCCACCATGGCACATTGGTCACCCCTGCCCCATCCCATCAGGCCTTAAGAGGATGATCACTTCAGGGAAGAGGGGGCCTGGGGGAAGTCCAGCCTCGGGGCCCCTCAGAGGAAAGGCTTGAATCGGCTCCTGTGTGAAGAAATGGGTCAGCCTGGCTGCCATATTCCGAGCCAGCTTTCTGTCCACTCTGACATACTGAACCATTTAGAATGAATTTCACGCTTAGTCCCCTAATTGAGAACATCTTCATGTTCGTTTGGAAAAACAGAGGTCTTGCTTCAGCCCTCCTGAAATCAATTGGAAACAAACGCTCCCTTCCCCCCAGGGTCCTTCAAGGAGAAAACAAGACAAAAGAAAAGCCAGGCCAAGGGGACCCAGTAGCCCTGTTTCCTGGCAGAGCTCCTCTTGGGTGCCCAGGTGAGGACACTTCCTCTCTGGCCTTCAGTTGGCAGCAGCGTGTCGCCTCCCTTGATTTTCTGGGTGGCCTTCAGCAAAATGAAACCAACATGGAAGTGCAGGGCTCTGTGGTCCCACAGGCTTTCCTCTGTTTGGTTTCTTTGGAGGTAACCAAAAGAGGCAGCTCAGATAGTTTAGTTAGCTTGGTATAACTGGAACCTTCAGTTAATTAACTGAATACTTGCCTTCTCTATTGGGTATGGTCAAAGTCTAATCTCCTTGGTCTGGCATTCAAGGCTCTTGGTAATCTAGCCCTGACCTATCATAGGATCAAACGTCCACAAAACAACAGAGGAAGCACTGGAAAGGCTTTCAGAGGCTATCTGGTCCACCACCACCACCCCACCACCACCCTTGGGCCCCAGGGAGATTTTCCCAGGATCACATAGGTAGAAAGTAAGGTGGTGTTTGGACCCATTCCAACTTCACCTCCTCCCACCTTCTTTTACAAGAACCTCCAGGGCCTCCTCACAAGATTTTCACATTCTCCTCCATTCTAAATCCTTCTGCTCTCCTGTCATATGCTTCCTCAAATTCCTTGTATGCCTAAACCCTAAAGCATAGGACATGGGTTTGTCCAGGGAAGGAATTCCAGAGGTCCAGTCTAACCACTTTGTTTTATAGAAGAGGGAACTGGTACCCCAACAGGCTAAGTCACTTGCCCATCCAAGCCTTCCCTCACTGCTCCAGGTTGCAGCCGTGCCTCACAGCTCTGGCTTCTTGAATCATAGACAGGTAGAAAGAAGCTTAGAAGCCATCTGACCCCCTAAACTTACCAATTAGGAAACTGAGGCAGAGAGAAATGAAGTGATTTGGCCAAGTTAACATAGTTATCAAGCATCTGAGGTAGCATTTGAACCCAGATCCTGAATACAAAGCCTGTGCTTTTCCCCCTGGAAAGGTAAGAAGAAGATTGAAAGCCAAAGAAAGGATTTTACATTTGATCCTGGAGGCGAAAGGAAGCCCCTGGGGTTTATTGAATGAAGAAGTGATATGGTTCAACCTGAACTTTGGCAGCCAAGTGGGCCAGAGTGTGGGGAATAGGAGTCTCAGAGAAGAGGCAGCAGCATGGGTGTCCTCCCCAGAACAACCGCGGAGATGCCCTTCGGGGCTATCAGCCGAGGAGGCTGGAGCCATCCGTGAGCTTAATGATTTCCGGCCCTGCTCTTGTCTGAAAACAGCCAGACGACCTCTTGAAGACGTTCCCTGGGCTGGTGGCTGCCAGACAGCCGGGATCAGGAAGGAGGACGGCGGAGACGGATCCCAGGGACAGCAGAGGACACATCTGAACGTCGGAAAACATGAAATTGGGTCTTACAAAACAAAGGCAGAGACAGTCAAAACATAAACAACCCCCCTGCCTTGTAAACATTGTGCAGCCATTTGATTGTGAAATAGAGCACCAGAACATGAAAAGGGATCCAGTTAGGAAACTTTTTTTCTTGAAATAAAACAGTTTGGACAAGATGGGGCTGTGACAAGACCAGTGCATTTGAGAACTGGGGAAGCAGAGCCCTCACCCTGGAGTTTATGCCACTAGATTTACAGGGACTAGAGGGGATCAGGTTGTCTGGCCCTTCTTCATGTTTCCAGAAAGGAAACTGAGTCCCACAGAGCATAAGTGACGCTCAAGGTGCCCCCATGAGTGGAAGAGTCAAAACTGAAAACCAGATCCTCTGAGTCAATGACCAAAGCTCCACTCTCCTACACTGCCAACTAGCTGCATACCCTGGGGAAATCACTCCAAGCCTCAGTTTCTTCATCTGCAAAATGAGGGTGATTACTCCCTTGCCTGCTTCACATGGGGTGCTACAAGGCTCAAATGAGAAGATGGATGTGAAAGTGCTTTGCAAAGTTTGGGGGGATTGGAAAAACAAAACTAAATGTCTATTTGAAGTGTGGGCTGGACAGTGGAGTCAGGGGCACAAAATGTTCCTTGCAGAGCTAACATTCTATGACTTACAAATGTCACATGCGAACAGTTGTTTGCACACTGCTTCCCTCTCACCCACCACTGGTGGTATGCTGGTAAATGTTTACTAACTGGCTCTTTGGGGAGAAAATGTACTAGTGACACACTTAAATTGATCCTGTGTGGTCAACATCTTCTCTTCACTTTCTTAAGTCAAGACAATCAACAAAACAATAAATCAAGCCCTTATTTATAATGTTTGCCAGTTTCTAAAGTGTAAAGGCTCACAGTGAAAATTTAACAATCAGCTCAGAGTCCATTCAGGTTGGCTCCAGGCCATCCCTGTTCCATCTTTGTCGCCGTTCAGTTGTTTCAGTCATATCTGACTCTTCAGAATCCCCTTTGGGGTTTTCTTGGCAGAGATTCTGGAGTGGTTTTGCCTTTTCCTTCTCCAGCTTATTTTATAGATGAGGAAACTGGGGCCAACAAGGTAAAGTGACTTGTCCAAGTTCACACAAATAGTAAGTGTCTGAGGCCGGATTTGAACTCAGGTCCTCCTGACTCCAGGCCCAGCGCTCTATGCACTATGATGCCACGTAGCTTGCCCATCTTAGGCTGCCACTACCCTACACTCTTTTCATTGACTATGTAATGGTTTAAAAGCCTGTGAGAACACTAGCTGTGAAGGAGTGGGCCCTCAGGTGATTCAAGGTGGGGTTCTGTCTTCTGGGCCCAGGGTGGACAGAGTGGGCCAGCCATGGTGTGAGCTCCCAGACCTTCATGCCTACATACCTTACCAAAGCATAGCATTCATGAAAGGAGCCCTGGGCCCCGGCGATCAAATCCTTCATAGAACCTACTTGTCCTTAAGGGTCATTGGCACTTGAGAAGGAGGGTTGGGCATCCAAGATGAAGGGCACAGGAGCCAACACAAGCCAGCACAAACCAGCTCCCAAGAGCCAATTGTTAAATTTTCAGTGTGAGCGTTTGCACCTTGGAAATTGGCAAATGCTACAAAACAGGGCTTGGTATTATTTTTTATTATTTATTGGGGGTTATAAAATAATTTGTTATTTATTTCATTATTCTTATTATTTTGTTGATTGTCTAGCTTTAAGAAAACGATGGAGAAAATGTTGATAAGGCAGGTTCAACTTAAACATGTATGGTGGGAATATTTTCCTCCTGGAGAGCCAGTTGTGAAACATTTAATAATACACCCCTGGACTTCATCTGTGTCACTCCATACACACAGGCCTGTAGACAAAGGGGGCAGGAGAGTCTGGCAGTAATCACCTTCTTTGTTCTTTGTTTAATAGACAGCAGAGAACACAGGAAGAGAAACAACTCTCCCAGAGTCATGGTCTCCAGTGCTGGCTCTGATACTAACCAGCTGTGTGACCTTGGGAGAGTCATCTCCCTTCGTGGGTCTCAGCTTTCCCTTCTGTGAAATGAGGCAGCTGGGCTAGGAAACTTACAAGTATCACTCACAAGGAGCTGTTTGTCCCTTTCACTCACCAGCGTTTGGTTTCAGAATGAGAGTATCTGGCTCCAAGTCACACCTGTGGTGCTTTACCACCTGTGAGATGCTGGTCAGGTCATCTAACTCCTCTGCTCCTCAGTTTCTCTAACTACAAACTACAGGGGATGGGCTCATGGTCTTTGAAGTTTCTTCCATCTGATCCATCTCCAAAACATGCTTCAGTTTTCCCTGCTTGGCATCCAAACATGAGGGAGTGGGAAAGAGAGAGAGAGAGAGAGAGAGAGAGAGAGAGAGAGAGAGAGAGAGAGAGACAGAGAGAGAGACAGAGAGACAGAGAGAGACAGAGAGACAGAGAGACAGAGAGAGAGACAGAGAGACACAGAAAGAGACAGAAAGAGAGACAGAGAAACAGAAACAGAGAGACAGAGAGACAGAAGGGACAGAGAAAGATGGACAGAGACGGACAAAGACAGAGAGAGATAGAGACAGAGATAGACAGGGAGACACAGAGACAGAGACAGAAGGAATAGAGAAAGACAGAGACCAGCAAAGACAGAGAGAAGAGACAAACAGAGAAAGAGAGAAAGATAAAGAGACAGAGACTGAGATAGAGGGAGAGAGAAGAAGGGAGACAGAGACAGAAAGACAGACAGCATTACTTCGGAGGAGAAGTAGGGAGGAGAGACAGACAGAGACACACACAGAGAGAGACAGAAACAGACAGAGACACAGGGAGAGACAGAGACACATAGAGCGAGGAGGGAATTGGGAGAGGGAAGAAAGAAAGAGAAAGGGATGTGTGTGTATGTGAGAGTAATTGCCTGGTGTGGAATTAACTGAGCTGTGAGCAATGAAGGAGGGGGGTCAAAGGAGTGAGAACAGAATGTGTACAATACCTTTGAGGGGGAAGAAAGGAGGCAGTGGGGAATTGCCAGTAAGTTAGACAGCTCCTCGCTCTTCCCCACCGCCTCCTTTCTTCCCCCTCTGAGAGATCACATACATGCTGTTCTCACTCCTATGATGGTCTTTCACCGTTCCCAGCTCAGTTAATTCCACATCAGGAAATTACTCACACGGATACACACATCCTCTTTAACTCCCTTTCCCTTTCTGGTCTCTCTTCCAACATTTGTCATCTTACCTCAGGAAAATCTTTCTTTCTCCCCTCGCCTCCCTTTCTCCTTTATTGCATTTTTGAGCCAAGAAAAGACCAAATCACGACTCACAGAAGAGTAGTGTGCTGGTGATGTACCTACCTCCAGAAAAAGAAAAGCCAGACACTTTGAAATGAAATTAGACACAATCAAGAGCCAGCATCATAAGCCTCAAAAACCCCTGAAAGTATCCAGAGTCCCCTTCAGAATCTCCACAGAGATCTCCATTTACCTTCTCATATTCTTCTAAATGAACCTCTTCCCCTCCGCCCCGTACACTACCATTCGTGATAACAAAATTTTTTAATTTAGTACGATTTATTTTAACTTTTCTTCATTATTAATGACAATAACAATAGCTTACATTTCTATAGCACTTAAATGTTTGCAAGTGCTATTGTCCTGACAATTTTGTGAGGGAGGTAATGTGTATTCTTAGCTTCATTTTACGGATGAGGAAACGACTTTGCCCCAGTCACACAGATGTATATCTTAGATACCATATGGATCAATCTTGGATGAATCAGGCATGCAACTAAACCCCATTACATAAATATAAACACAAAATAGATATACAAATACACTGGAGTGAGGAAGGTGAAAAAGCTGGAGGAGGGGATCGAGAAAGGTCTTGTGTACATGCCACTTGAGCAGAACTTTAGTAGAATCCAGGGATTCCAAGTCAGAAGAGAGGAGAGAGTGCATTCCAGGGATGGGTAAGGACAGCCTATGCAAAGGCCTGGAGCTGGGAGCTGACTGGAGTGTCATGTGGAAGAAACAGCCAGAAGGTTGACATGTTTGAACTTTGGAATGAGGGAAGAAGAATATGGATTGGTTAGAAAGGGAGGTTAGAGATAGGTTGTGAAGGTCTTTACATGTCAGTCAATAAGCTTTTAAAAATTATTATTACAGGCCAAGCATTGTGTTAAGCGTTGCCTTTATTCTACAAAGGAATTTGTACTGGATCTTAGAGGCAATAGGTAGCCACCAGAGTTTATTGAGCAGGGCTATTTAGAATAATACTTTAAGAATAACAACCTGGCGCTGAGTAGAAGATGAATTGAAGAGGAGGCAGAGAGACCAGTTAGGAGTCTATTAGGAGTCCACGGGAGAGGGGGCAAGGGTCTGATCTTGGGTAGTGGCTGCAGAAGTGGAGAGAAGAGGACATGTGAGAGAAATATTGGGGAGGTAGAAACATCAGGACCTGACCACTGAACAGAATTCCTAGTCTTTTTTCCCACTGTTCTCCCTATGGCATAGCACTGCTCTTCATGGCACCAAATTTGGTATCTCTATGGGCCATTTTCTCCCTTCCCTTTATTCACTTTAAAGTCCTCTTGATCAGACTCCAGGCAAGTGGGTTTTCCCAGCTCTTGTAGGTGCACACCATATCTGGTCTAGAGCTCGTCATTCCTGTTTTAAACTGAAGCCCAGAAATCTAAATCCCATTTTCAGAATCATTTTCTAAGTCAGCTGTTCACTCCTCAAATACGCCTCTCTCCTGGGAATCATCGACCATCACTCACCAGCTGTGGTGAAAATATCTGTCCCCCTAAGAAAGCGGTTTTTGAGCATTTTTGTGGTCCTGGACCCCTTTGGCTGCAGTCTGGTGAAACCTATGGACCACTTCTCAGAATGATGTTTTTAGATGCATAAAATAAAACATATAGGATTACAAAGGAAACCCTAGTTAGTGAAAATAAAGATATAATTTTTTCCATACAAATTCATACATTACCTGAACTCTATCCATGGATTGGAGGCTACCCCCGACCTAATTGTTGAAGGGACTGTGTGTGTGGGTGGGTGGTGGGGTAGATTTGCCCAAAACTTCATAATTCTTAGCCATACTTTCTTTAAAAAAATTATTTTATTTTTTATTGATTAATTAATTAAATTTTATTTTTAGTTTACAACATTCAGTTCCTCAAGTTTTTGAGGTGCGAATTTTCTCCCCCCTCTTTCTCCTCCCCTCTCCCCACCCAAGATGGCATGCAATCCAATATAGTTTCTACATATACCTTCACACTAAAAATATTTACACAATAGTCATGTTGCAAAGAAGAACTACCCCCAATGGAATGAACCACAAAAGAAGAAACAAAACAGAAACCAAAACAAAAAAAAAAAACAAAAAAGAGAGAGCAAATAATTGGCTTCAATCTGCATTCAGACTCTGTTATTGTTTCCCTGGATGTGAATTGCTTTTCCCATCGTGAGTCTTTGGAGTTGTCTTACATCTTTCCTTTGCTGAGAAGAACCAAGTCTATCAAAGTTAGTCATCAGAGGCACCGTGTGTCTGTAATTGTGTATAATGTTCTCCTGGTTCTGCTCCCCTCCCTCAGCAAGTCTTTCCAGGGTATTTTGAAGTCCATCTGCTCCTCATTTCTTATAGCACAATAGTATTGCATTACATTCATATACCACAACTTGCTCAGTTGATGGGCATCCCCTTGATTTCCAATTCTTTGCCACCACAAAAAGAACTGCTATAAATATTTTTGAACATACGGGTCCTTTTCCCACTTGTATGATTTCTTTGAGATACAGCCCTAGAAGTGGAATTGCTGGGTCAAAGGGTATGCATGTTTTTATAGCCCTTTGGGCAAAGTTCCAAAATGCTCTCCAGAATGGTTGGATCAGTTCACAACTCTACCAACAATGCATTAGTGTTCCAATTTTCCCACATCCTCTCCAGCACTTATGATTTTACTGTTTTGTCATGTTAGTCAATCTGACAGGTGAGATGTGGTACCTAAGAGTTGTTTTGATTTGCATTTCTCTAATCAATAGTGATTTAGAGCATTTTTCATGTGACTACAGGTATCTTTAATTTCTTCTTCTGAAAACTCTCTATTCACATCCTTTGACCATTTATCAATTGGGGAATGACTTGTATTCTTATAAATTTGACTCAGTTATCTCTATGTTTTAGAAATGAGGTCTTTATCAGAAACACTGGTTGTAAAAATTCTTTCCCAACTTTCTACTTACCTCTTAATCTTGGTTACATTGGCTTTATTTATACAAAAACTTTTCAATTTAATGTAATCAAAATTATACATTTTGCATTTCATAATGCTCTCTATCTCTTGTTCGGTCATAAATTCTTCCCTTCTCCAAAAATCTGACAGGTAAACTATTCCTTGCTCAGCCATAGTTTCTACGTTCCTTTGGATGACATCACTAGAACAGCTGAAAGTTGTTCAAGAAAAGACCACAGAGACAAATTAAGGAGCAGAATACAGAAATATAGAATGTTTATGCAGAAGATATTGACAAGACAGAATTTTTGCAGAGAGAATGAGATGCTTTAAATGAAGCCAAGAAAACCTATGTTTAAAACCATGCTCATGACATTGAAAAGACTGCTTACCTAGCTGAGGTTAAAAAGTCTCCTTTAATAAGACAAAAGTTCATGTTACCTGAAGCTAATGATGTGGTCAAAATAATATTTGGGAAATCATATGTAAAGCATCTTTGAATGCTTCTACTTGAAGTTAATATGGCAAGTAGGAAAATCACCCATATGTCTGAAGACCTTAGTGATTAACTAATTGAGAAATTAAAATCTTCCTGTGTTGCATTGCAAGTGGCTGAAACAACAGATACAATTAAAGATACTTATTTGATTCCATATGAACTGTATAAAATACTATCAAAAGGAATATTGGGGAAGATTTTTCCTTTGCAAACACCGGCAGATGGAAATACTACTTCCAGAAAAAGTCAATATAATTGACAGATTTTTTTTAAATGAAAGTTACATACTGTGGGAAATTTGTCTTAGATTCTAATGCAGCTCAGTTGATATCAGGATAATACACACGTCTACAATTCCTAGTTTAAAATGTGGTCCCTCATGAAGTTTGGCTTGAAAGGATAATCATGGATACTGAAAAATGAATTAGGAACTACATCATTTTTCAAACTGATACAAGAGTAATCATCTGTATATGTGAGCACATATGAACAGTTCATTAAAAGGAAAGGTCTTTGCAAAATTAAGTAACAGTACAAAGAAAGAGCACAGGGAACTTCTGTATTATTCTAAAATATATTGACTTTCTTATGCCCAAACAATTTTAAGGCTATATGAGCAAAAAGGAAGAAATTGCATTTCTTAGTGATAATAAGAGCAACAATTAATTTTATAACAAAAATCTCTTCCTGAGGTTTAAATGTTTTTGAAAAAAAATGTTCTAAATAAATCAACCCCAAATCCTCAAATCTATACTATGATCCAGAAAGATGAAATGTCTACGTTTATGAGAAAGTTAAAGATATGGATAACAAATTTACAAAACAGCATGGTTGATGTTTGAAAAACTGCTTTCTCTGCAAATGAAATGGAAGTTAAGTAGGGTTTATTAATCATTTAATCAGTCAATTGAAGCAATTCTCATTTCATTGAAAAAACTTCGCATTTTAATATATGAATGTATAAGGAACCCATTTGCCATGGACAAGACTTTTGGTCTTACTTCATCTGAACAAGAGTGGTTAATAGACTTGTACTGTGATAGTCTGCTGAATCAAACATTTGAACCTGAAAATATTACAATGTTTTGGCTACCAGTGAATAAAGAATTCTCTGATCGATCCAACAAAGCAATACAAATTACAACCAGGTCCTGATTAATGCCAATGGTGAATCATCTGAAGTGGTTACATGTATTTAAACTTACACTATTGAAAGTTACATGGTAATTGGTTTCAGTCCAATGGAAATATGCAGGCCAAATTCAAATAAGACCACTTCATGGAATTCATGTTTGTAACATCTTGTTTGTATCTTTTTCTTTTCTTTCTGTTTTCTTTTTGCTACTATAGCTGTAAACAAAATACTGATTTACATTAGTGGCTAAAAAAAGAAATTTTAGTAGCAATATCATCAACGGCACGACATTTTGAGAAACTACTCCCAATAAAACCAAAACAAAACAAGCTTACTCATCATATGAATAAAATTATTATTTAATAAGTACTAAATTTAAAGATTTTTATCAACAATAAATAAGTATATTGCATTGTTTTTATTGTTTATTTAAGATGTGTGTTGATATAGGAATGATAATAAATTTTGAATTTTATTTTATTAAAATATATGCTGAGTTGTTTGCATAAATTGCTTTATGATGTAATTTAAGAGGCAGCTGGGTGGCACGGTGCACAGAGCACTAGGCCCACAGTCAGGAAGACATGAGTTCAAATCCAGCTTCAGCCACTTAATAGCTGTGTGACCTTGAGCAAGTCACTTAATCTCTGTCCATCCTAGTTTCCTGAACTATAAAATAGGCCTAATAAGATAACCTACCCCACAGGACTATTGTTAGGACCAAGTTGATAATATTTGTAAAGTGCTTAGCAGACTGTATGCCACGTAGTAAACACTTAACCTTTATTTCCTTCCTTCTTCCCTCCCTCCTTCTCTCCCTCCCTCCCTCCCTTCCTTCCTTCTTTCTTCCTTTCCTCTTCCTTCCTTCTTTCCTCCCTTCTGAAAAATGTAGAGGCCAGGAGTAGTGGTACATACCCATAATCCCTGCTACTGCAGAGGCTAAGGCTGGTGGATCGCTTGAGTTCTGGAGTTCTGAGCTGCAGCGGAGATCAATCCAAGCAGGTGTCCATGCTGGGTCCAGCACAAATATGGTGAGGCCTCAGCTGCTGAAAAGGGGGCTAAGCAGCTCAGGCCAGAAAAGCAGCAGGTCAAAGCTTCTACGCTGATTAACAGTGGATTGAAGCTGTGATTGGCCACTATATTTTAAGCTTGGGTGAGACACAGAAACTGAGAGAAGAGAAGAATGGAAGGGGAGAGAAGAAGAGAGGAAAAGAGAGGAGAGGAGAGGGGAGGGGAGAGGAGGGAGGAAAAAGGAAAGGAAAAATATAGGCATATGGAAGTTGTATAAATGTATGAAGTGGAACAGACATCATAGAAAGTTTGGAGACCAGTGGCCCAGGGGGACGCTGACATCATCATTGACCTTTCGGCATTTGCCCAGTTCTGTCCTGTGAGCTAGGCAAGGAGCAGAGGGAGTCTTGGCACTGAATGTCCAAGGAAAACCCCAGACTCAGCCTCCCAGGAAGCTGTTCTGGAGCACTTGACTTAGGTTGGCCAGGCACTGAGGAGCAGTGTCCCAGGCTTTGAAAGCTGGCTGGAGGGCCACAGTCAACAGTGTCAGGACAAGGCTGGGAGACCGAGCCACATGCTCTGTTGCATTAATGAATAATCCGAGGGAGAGGCAAGAGTCATTGCCTTGGACATGGATACCAGGATGGCCTTCCTCGGGCCACAGAAAGAATAGGAAGCAGCTAACGGGTCCTAGGAGAATGGAAAAACCCACTGGGCAAAGGCAACGAGGGGCTTGAAGCCAGCCATTGTCAAAGGTGGCTCTGAATGGACCGAGGGATTGCTTCACACAAAGTAAGAGCCTCAAGGGGCGACTAGAGTGGGAGTCGGAGGTCAACCAGCTGGACAGAGTATGTGTCATCGTCCTCATCTGATAGCTATTGGGTGATTACACAGCGTCCAGAAAATGTTCCAACATCTGTACTAATGGATACAACTAGAGGAAGCAAAGGCATGGATAATTCAAAACAGCAGATAACCCAAGCACCATTTCTCTTCTTCTCTTGTGGGGTTTCTTTCCGCCAGCACACTGATGTTCCCAGTAATGCTTGGATCAGGCTGACATTCAAATGAGCTTTCATGTCCCTGCCTTCCTCCGAGTGGGGTAGCCCCAAAGTATCCTGGGTGGGAAGGGGAAGACAGTTTGGGATCAGAAATTTGCAACGGACAATCCCTGTTTGGTTCATCCAGAGTAGAGAGAATTGGACAAAGGGTATGTGTGTGTATGTGGGGGGTGGGGGGTTTCCCCTTCTTAAAATACTGGCATTGTGAACGTGCCCAATAGGAAAGGACTCACTTTCCCAGAACACCATGGGGCCAATGTAAAAGAGCTGAAAGGGAAGGTTCCTTCTTATAAGACACTTTCCATCTCCCACCTCAGCACCTCCGTATGGACTGGCCTCCATGGCTGGAAGGCACTCCCTCCTCCCTGCTAGCTCATTTAATGCCTCTTTTCCTTCAAGGCTTAGCTCAAGCACCCCCTTCTTCATGTAATCTTTCCCTATCCTCCCAACTGCTCATGCTCTCCTTCCCTAAATTACCTTGTATTTTAGGGTACCTAGGTGGTAGAAGAAAAGTCAGCAAGACCTGAGTTCCAATCTGGCCCTAGACACTTACTATCTGTGTGATCCTGGGCAAGTTACTTAACCATGTCTGCCTCAGTTTCCTCATCTGTAAGATGGGGATAATAATAGCCCTGAGGGTTGTTGTGAGGATCAAATAACATAATTGTAAAGCACTTAGCATGGTGCCGGGCACACAGTAGATGCTGTATAAATTCTAAAATTATTATTATTGTTGTATTCTGTACACGCTTTTTAATATATTCATCTCTTTCAATAGAATGTAATATCCTTGAGGGCAGGGATGGCATCCCTAGTGCTTAGCACACTTTGTTTAGTCATTTTTTAGTCGTGTCCTACTCTTTGGGACCCTCTCCTTTGGGGGATTTTCTTGGTGGAGAAACCAGAGCATTTGCTGTTTCCTTCTCCAGCTCATTTTGCAGGTCCTCCTGACTCCACCGTGCTTCCAGCTGCCCCTACTCAGCACAGTTAATTTAATTAGGGCAGCTAGGTGGTGTAGTGGATAGAATGCTGGGCCTGGAGTCAGGAAGACAGAAAGGAAGGAAGGAAGGAGGGAAGGAAGGAAGGAAAGAAGGAAGGAAGGAAGGAAGGAAGGAAGGAAGGAAGGAAGGAAGGAAGGAAGGAAGGAAGGAAGGAAGGAAGGGAAAGGAAGGAAGGAAAGGGAGGGAGGGAGGAAGGAAGGAAAGAAGGAAGGAATGGAAAGGAAGGAAGGAAAGAGAAGGAAGGAAGGAAAGAGAAGGGAAAGGAAGGTAGGAAAGGGAAGGAAAGGAAGGGAAGAAGAGAGAGGAAAGAAGGAAGGAAGAAGAAAAGATTAAGAACTCTTTTTTTAAAAGATGGGTAGGAATTTAAAAGTAGAAGATGGAATGGGAGCATTACAGAACTTTTTCAAGAAGCTTGGCAGTGAAGGACAAGAGTTAGAACTGGCTGGCATTGATGAGCCAAGGGAAGGAGTGGGAAAACCTGAGTGTGGTTGTAGGTAGAAGGGAAGGAGCCGCTGGGGGAGGTGAGATAGAAGGTGCCTGCGAGGTATGACTCCTGGAGCAGCTCTGCAGGGGATGGAAGGGAGGGGATCAAAGACAGATGCATGGCTTAGCTCCAATGCCTCCTCTCAGGATGGAATAGGTAGTTTGGCTTGGCTGATAACCCACCCACAGCGCCCTCTGGTGTTGGTTGACATATATGACACAGGGGAATGTCAGCTTGGATGGCCACCCCGCTGCGCCCCACAACTCCTTGTGTACCATGAGTGGTAATAAGGCAGTATACCCCAGTGAAAAGAGCATTAGCCTGGGAATCAGGATACCTGGGTTCTAATTTGCTCTCCCAATGAGTAGCAATAACCATGTGGCCTGAGTAAGTTTTCTCTCTCAGCCTGTTTCCTCCTTGCCTGGAGGGCACTGGAAGATCCCTTCACATTATAGTCTATGAATCTGACGGCACACAAATCTGTCCCTTTCCCTTGTCATGTTTTACTCTTTTTAAAAAAATGTGTTCTGCAACTTCACTGTCATAGCAAGCTCCTGGTGTGGAAGTCCCCTTTCTTCTTCTGGATGGAGTTTATCAAGCAGACCTGAGTTCAGATCCTGCCTCAGACACTCACTAGTTGTGTGAACCTGACCAAATCTCTTAACTCTTCTAGGCCTCAGTTTTCTCATCTATGAAATGGAGAGAATAATAGCGGCTCCCTCCCCAGGATCATATGCATAACGTGCTTTAAATACTTTAGGTATATAAATACTGTGGTGGCTTGGTGGTGCAGTGGGTAGAGTGCTGGCTCTGGAGACAGGAAGACCTGAGTTCAAATCCAGCCTCAGACACTTACTAGCTGTGTGACCCTGGGCAAGTCACTTAACCTCTGTTTGCCTTAATCCACCAGAGAAGGAAAAGGCAACTGCTCCAGTATCTTTGCCAAGAAAACCCCAAAGACAGTATGGTCCATGGGATCACAAAAAGTCAGACACAAGTGAACAACAAAAGTACAACTACTAGCCATTCTTGCCATCTGCCTGTTCAGATGGACATCACCTACGGTCTTGGGAAGCCGCCTAGGACAATTGAGAAATGAAGTGACTTACCCAAGACCACACGGCCAGTACGCGTCAGGACTTGAACCTTCTCTAAGGTGGCCTCTCTTGGTGCAACACTGCGCCTCACCGGCCATCACTGAACTCCAGAGCTGGAAGTGACCTCAGTGGTTCTCTGGTCCCACCTGTGCCTGAAAAGTTATTCTCTCTATGACATCCCCAAGGAGTAGTTCCCAGGCTTTTCTGGAAAGCCTCTAGTGAGAGGCAAGTTCATTCTACCTCTGGCTAACTTTCACTGTCAGCAAGGCTTTCCTGCCCTCAAACCTAAATTCGCCTTTTCCCCGGTGGTTCTTCATTCTGGAGTCAAGCAAAAAACATGGAATCCCTTCAGAGACAATTCTCACCTCCCTTAAGTTATTCCTTCTTTTGGTTGAACACAGTTCCTTCAGTCAATCATCATATGGCATGAACTAGTGACTCCTCCCTAGCTTATCAACATGGGTCTTTAAAAATGGCCCCTAGAACTCACCATGACACTCGAGGGGTGGTTTGCCCAAGGCAGAGGATGGCAGGACCATCTCCTGGAGTGCTGTACCTTTCTTCACACAGCCCAATGCTGTATTAGTGGAGTGGCGGGGTTTTTTTGGCCAACATAACACACTGTTAATTCATATTGAGCTTGTGGTCCACTGAGCCCCATTCCCAAAGAGATTTTTTTCGGGTGAACTGCTACCTAACCATGTCTCCCCCATCATAGACTATAAGCTCCTTTTGGGTAGGGATTGTTCTACTCTTTGTGCTTGTGTCCCTAGCACAGTACCTGAAAAGTTGTGCTTGTCCTTTGTTCTCAAAGAGGACCATGACATCAGGGAAATGATGACATAACTTGCAGTTGACTTTGATTTGAGTGAGGGAGGGCTGTGCAAGGTCGGCAGCCTCACTTTCTCCTCCAGAGCCATCTGGGTCCGGTGACCCGACATTCACCAGGACCACTACAGATGGCCCAGGATGCATTGGGTACTTTAAAGCTTGACCAATTAATTGATTATGAAGTTGAATTTTGGAACCCAAGTAAGAAGTTACATTTTTCCCTAAGAAATTTTCTCTCAGTATGTTTGGCCCAATGTTCTGATCAGTCAAGATAATTTTGAATCCTGGCTCTGTCATCCAGGGTATTAGCTGTTCTTCCTCATCTTACGTGATCTGAAAATCCAATAAATGTGCCACCCTAACCTGGATTCAAATTCTCAATAAAAATGGGTAAGACAATTGACTTCTCTGAGCCTTAGTTCCCCCATGTGTAAAATGAGAGGTTGGACTCAATGACCTCAGAAGACCTTTCTAGCACAAATGTTTTATCCTAGAATTCCGTTGTAACATTATGGAATTTTTAACTTTAATGGGGTGGAAGGAGATGAAGAGAGCCCACTTGGAAGGAATACAAGGGTGTTGTATGAGCCCATGGGTCACCTTACAGACTGATACAACCCAAGAAGCTTTGGGAGTCCTCCCTCCAAAGAGGCACTGTTCTCGGATCCTGTTGGTATAGGACCGGATTCCCATGAGTGATGAGTCATGAGCACCCCACTAGTCGTTAATCAGCCCCTTCCCAGAGTTGTCTCACTTTTACCTCAAGGGCCTATCTCTACTAGGCCTAGAGGTATGTGTATATAGTATAATTCTTCTCACTGTGTCCAGGCTCTCCTGTTCTGGAAACTTTGCTGAGGAGTCTGATTTAAATATACCTCTATTGTGTTTGGGACTTCCAAATATTTGCTGACAATACTGCACCATCTTGCTGCAATCATGCTGGAGCAAGGATCGGAAGTCTCTTATCTCTCCCCCCAACCACTCCTATTAACCTTGATCATTCCAGACTAGGATTTAGCAGCCATTGGCTTTTCTATATATAAAAAGTGATAATCATGAAAGAATAGTGAGCAATTGGGGATGGGGTGAGCAGATGGTAGATGTAGAATCAGCCTCTCTTCCCTTTAACTCCTCCCCATCATGGAAAGGGAGGAGAGAGAACTTGGATGAGTTGAGCAGTTAATGAGGAGCTGATCTTTTGCTGATTCTGAATCTACTGAATGCTCATTTTCTTGGTTCTTTCCTAGCCAATTAATTCACACACACACACATACACACACACACACACACACACACAATGTTCGTTAATAATCTGGTTCTAGAGGTAATACGGAGTCATGGTAGTTAACTGAGCATGGGAGGGAGGCATAGTTGAACCTGCATTTAAGGAAAACCACCAGAAGTTGTGTGGAGGATGGATTGTCCAATGAGAGCCTTGAGTCAGGGAGATCAGTTAGGAGGTTATTGCAATGGTATCAGTGGAAGATGGTGGAACCCTGAACTGCAGTGGTGCCATGGGAGAGAAAGGGATGGATAAAAGAGATGTGGTGGAGATTCGCTGCATCAAACCTGAGCCACAGGAAGAATTTATTTCCTAGAGAAGAGTCGCCACCTTAGATCACTGCCTTGTTGTGGCAGAGGGGCTTGCATAGATCAACAAAACTATGAACTGTGCCATTCAGGGTTACCCAAGACGAACAGGGCATAGTGGAGAGTTCTGATGAAAGGCAAACCACAGGGTAGGGAAATGGCAAACCACTCCAGTGTCTTTGCTAAGAAAACCCCATGAACAGGACTAAAATCATAAAAGACAGGACATGGAAAGATGAGCCTTTCAGGTTGTAAGGTATCCAACAGGCTACTGGGGAAGAGCGGAGGACAACTACAAGAGCTCTAGCACTAATGAAGTGGCTGGGGCAAAGGTGAAAGGAAGCTCAGCTGTGGATGTGTCTGGTGATGAAAGGAAAGTCCCATGCTGTAAAGACCAATATTGCATAGGACCCTGTAATGTAAGATCTATGAACCAATGTAAGCCAGATGTGGGGTAGTAGCAATTTAGATTTGAAGATCTTTCCCACCCATTAGTAGGCCATGTGACCTGCTTATGTCACAGGAAGCCTAAGACATGTGATGGGAGGAGCTTCCGGACAGGAAAAGGAAGTAGTGTCATACATACATGCAGAGAAAGAGAGAGCAATTATGGCTGTTAATAGCCTACCTCATAGGTAGAACTGAACAGGCTGACTTCGCTGTACTGTGAGTTTGTCTTTGAGAAGACCCCAGCAGGTGGTCAAAGAGGTTTTGAGATGGCAAGGTTTCATGTTGTGATACTGTGTTTTGGGTTCCTTGCTGTTATGATAAAGTGGGCAGGCTGTGGGAGCTGAACATTTTGTTATAGGATATGGTTTTCTGAGTAAATGTTATACTTCTACTTTCTTTATGGAGAGTCTCTCATACTTTGTGATACAGAACTACATAGGCATTTTGACAATTATCATCTACATTGTTATTATTGCCTTACTGATGCATGTGGTCAAACAGGAGATAGAAAAATTAAACATTGACATCTAGGTGTCAGTGAACTCAGATGGATGGGAATGGGTGAATTTAATACAGGTGATCACTACATATACTATTGTGAGCAAGAACCCCTTTAAAGAAATGGAGTAGCCCTCATAGTCAATAAAAAGGTGAGAAAAGTGGTACTGGGATAATAATCTCAAAAATGACTGAATAATATCTGTTCAAATCCAAGGCAAACCATTCAACATTACAGTAATACAAGTATATGCTCCAACACTGATGTTGAAGAGACAAAACTTGATCAGTTGTATGAAGAACTACAACATCATCTAGAAAACACACACACACACACACACACACACACACACACACACACACAAGATGTCACATTTATCCCGGGGGTTGGCATGCTAAAGTAGGAAATCAAAAGATAACTGGAATAATAGGCAAATTTGGCCTTGGAGTACAAAATGAAGTAGGGCACAGACTAATAGAGTTTGGTCAAGATAGTTCACTGGTCACAGCAAACACTTTTTCTTTTTTATTTATTTATTCAATATTTTTAGTTTTCAGCATTGATTTTCACAAGTTTGAATTACAAATTTTCTCCCCATTTCTACCCTCCCCCCACTCCAAGACAGCATATATTCTGATTGCCCCATTCCCCAGTCAGCCCTCCCTTCTGTCACCCCACTCCCTGCCATCCCCTTTTCCCTTACTTTCTTGTAGGGCAAGATAGATTTCTATGCCCCATTGCCTGTATATCTTATTTCCTAGATGCATGTAAAAACTTTTTTTTTGAACAGCTGCTTTTAACACTTTGAGTTACAAATTCTCTCCCCTCTTCCCTTCCCACCCACCCTCCCTCAGAAGGCAAGCAATTCAACATAGGCCACATGTGTATCATTATGCAAAACCCTTCCACAATACTCATGTCATGAAAGACTATATTTTGCTCCTTCCTCCTTTCACCCTGTCCCTACAGTTTTTTCCCACTGACCTTCTCTGTTGTCTTTGGTGTTTGTAGGTTGAGAAGCCTGGTAACTGCCACAGCTCACTGATTCAGGGCACTAGGGCCTGTTCCGCCCGGCTCCCGGTCTGGTTGGTCTGGTGCAGCCCACGCTGGGCTCTGCTCCATTCCGCTCCCAGCTCCATGCGATAGACCTCACCCAGCAACCATCCAGGCTGTCCTGAGCTGGAGCCCTGTTTCCCTTTGCTATTTCATTGGTTCTGCAGTTGGTTCTAGAATTTGGTCAGAGCCATTTTATAGGTGGTCCTGGGAGAGAGCTTTAGGGGAGTCCCTGCTTTCCAGCCACCATCTTGGCTCCACCTCCAAACACTCTTTTTCAACAACCCATAAGGTGACTCTACACATGGGCATCACCAGATGGTCAATATAAAAATCGGATTGATTATAAACTTTGCAGCCAAAGGTGGAGAAGCTCTATACAGTCAGTTAAAACAAGACCTGGAGGTGACTGTGGCCCAGATCATGGGCTTCTTATTGCAAAATTCAGACTTAAACTGAAGATAGTAGGGAAAACCATCAGATCATACGGTGTGACCTAAATATCATCCCTTATGAATATGAAGTGGAAGTGAAAAATAGATTTAAGGGATTAGGTCTGGTAGATAGAGTGCCTGGAGAACTATGGACAGAGGTTTGCAATATTGTAGAGCAACAAAAACTATTCTGAAGGAGAAGAAGAAGAAGAAGAAGAAGAAGAAGAAGAAGAAGAAGAAGAAGAAGAAGAAGAAGAGCAAGAAAGCAGAATGGCTGTCTGATGAGGCCTTATAAATATCTGAGGAAAGAAGGAAAGGGAAAGGTAAAAGAGAAAGGGAAAGATATATCCAAGCGAATGCAGCATTCCAGAGAATAAGGAGAAATAAGAAGGTTTTCTTAAATAAGCAATGCAAAGAAATGGAAAAGAACAATAGAATGGGAAAGATGGATCTCTTCAAAGAAATTAGAGATGTCAAAGGAATTTTTATGCAAAGGTGGGCACAATAAAAGACCAAAATGGTTGAAATTTAGCAGAAGCAGAAGAGATTAAGAAGAGGTGGCAAGAATACATAAAAGAACTATGCAGGAAAGATCTCAACATCACTGATAACCACCATGGTGTGGTTGCTGATCTAGACCTAGACAACCTGAAGAATGAAGTCAAGTGGGCCTTAGGAAGCATTGCTAACAATAAGGCCAGTGGATGTGACTGAATTCCACCTGAGCTATTTAAAATCCTCAAAGATGATGCTGTTATAGTGTTGCGCTCAATATGTAAGCAAATTTGGAAAACTCAACAGTGGCCACTGGATTGGAAAAGATTATCTTATGGCCCAATCTTAAAGAAGGGCAATGCCAATGAATGTTCAAATTACCAAACAATTGTGCTCATTTCACACACCAGCAGAGTTATGCTTAAGATTCTTCAAGTTAGGCCTCAGCAATGTGTGAACTCAGAACTACCAGAAGAGCAGGTTGGTTTTTGAAGAGACAGTGGAACTAGAGACCAAATTGCCAACATTCACTGGATTATGGAGAAAGCAAGGGAATTCCAGAAAAATATCTACTTCATTGACTACACTAAAAACTTTGACTATGTGGATTACAATAAAATGTGGCAAATCCTCGAAGAGATGGAAGTACCAGATCATCTTTATTATCATCCTGAGGAACCTGTATATGGACCAAGAAGCAACAGTTAGAACTGAACATGGAATGATTTACAGGTTTAAGATTGGAAAAGGAGAAGCAAAGAAAAGATGGACAGCTCTCAACACAATGCATAGTATTTATTATATAGACTTTCTTTGAATGGAAATTTATTGCTGTATATTTTGAATCCTCTCTCATGTTCTGCTGTGCACATGGCAATGCTTTTTTTTCTTTTCTTATTTTATATTATTTTAGTTTTAGTATTTAATTTTGTTTCTTTTTGTTTTCTATTTTGTATTAAAAATTTAAAAAGAAAAAAGATTGGAAAAGGAGTGCAACAAAGCTCTATATCGTCACCTTGTTTATTTAATTTATGTGCAGAGTATGTCATGCAAAATGCCAGTCTGTATGACTCAAAAGTCAGAATTAAAGTTACCGGAATAAATATCAACCATCTCAGACATGTAGACGATAGCACTCTGATGGCAGAAAGTGAAGAAGAATTCAGAAGCCTCTTGATGAGTCTGAAAGAGGAAAGTATAGAAGCTGGCTTGAAGCTTAACATCAAAAAAACTAACATCTTGGTAACTGGTCTCATCACTTTCAAGCAGACAGAGGGAGAAGAAATGGACACGGAGTCAGATTTTATATTCTTGGTCTCAAAGATCATTGCAGCCATGAAATTAAAAGATGCTTGTGCCTTGGAAGGAAAGCTATGGCTAATCTGAACAGCATATTAAAAAGCATATCGAAATACTTGTCACCTTGCTGACAAAGGTCTGTAAAGTCAAAGCTATGGTTTTTCCAGTAGCAGTGTAAGGCTGTGAGAGTTAGACTACGAGGAAAGCTGAGTACCACAGAACTGATGCTTTCAGATTGTGGTGCTGGAGGGAACTTTTGAGAGTCCTCTGGACAGCAAGATCAAATCAGTCGATACTTAAAGAAATTAATTCAGGCTACTCAGTGGAAGGACAAATACTGAAGCTGAAGCCAGAATACTTTGGCCACATGAAGAGAAAGGGGCACTCATTGGAAAAGACCCTGATGTTGGGAAAGATCAAAGACAAAAGAAAAAGGAAATGGCAGGATGAGATGGATAAATAGTGTCATGGAAACAACGAACATGAACTTGGATGGACTTTGGGTGATAGTTGAGGATAGAAAGGCCTGGCTAGGGGTCACAAAGAGTCAGACGTGACTGAATGACTGAACAAAAGGGAACAATACACTTTGAAATTCTACAAAGGGTCCAAAAAAAGACAGAGTTCCCCAAAGTCAACTGACCAGTTGCCAGCTTAGTTGCCAGCTCAAAGTCAGTTGGCTCACCATCACCAATCCCAATCCTCATCCCCTCTCAGGTCTTGAATACATTAAATTTCAAGTGTCATGAGCCATATTGAATAAAGAGAGGCCTGCCAAGCAGAGGCTCAGCTGATCCAAGGTGGCTACTGCTCCTTGAGTCTCATGGTGATGAGTCAGAGCTTGATATAGGGGAAAGGACATTGGATTTAGACTAAGAGAACCCAAATTCAAATCATGGCTTTTCCCTTTGTAACCTGTCCTCAGGTGAGTCATTTCTCCTCCATGTGTCTGTTTCCTCCTCTGAAAAATGAAGGGGGCAAACTAGACAATCTCTAAGGCCCTATCCAGCTCTATGATCCCACGATCTCTAGACTGCAGTTCATCTCCCACCATAATACCCTCTTCCTTCCACAACTCTAGTGAAGAAACTAAGGAAGACACAATGACAAATGTTCCATCTCTCATTCCTTTTAGACGCCATGACCTTATGATCACAAAAGAATATAAAACGGATAATGCTGATCCCATAAAATTACAAAGGCTTTGCAGAAACAAAATCAATCCAGCTAACATTAGAAGGAAAAGTAAACTAGGAAAACAAATCTTTACAGCAAAATGCTCTTATGGGTATTTAATATCCAATGTTTATGTGGAATTGATACAAATAGTAAGGACAAGAGCTATTTCCCTACAGACAGTCAATGAATTGGCACTGGTCAAAAGAAGAAATGCAAGGTATTAACAGCCATATGAACAGTGTTCCAAATCACTAATAAAAAGATAAATGCAAATTTAGAGTAGTGATACTGATACCAAAAGAAAAGAAAAATTATTAAATAATTAAAATTAATAGACTAGAGCAGAAGGAAGTGCGAAAAGGAACACAGACGAGCAGGGCAGTGTTGGTATGTTGGTATTACTTTCTTAAATTCAATATATACTTTTTTTAAAGTATATGGGAAAAGTAGGTGATATAAAAACAAAAGATATTAATAAAGTGTAATTTTTAAAAGTTTGGACTTGTCAAAGAAGAAATCTATAGGATTGGTAGACCTAGAGCTGGAAGGAACTACAAAAGTACCTAATCCAATTTTATCATTTTACAGATAAGGAAAATGAGGTCAAGAGATGGTAGGTCATTTGTTAGGATTTGAATCCAGGTCTTCTGAGTCTAAACACAGGACCATACACCATTCTGAAACATCAGTTTGGAGGCTATTACAATTGTCTAGGCTGGAGGCAATAAGGGGCTGAGCCAGGGTGACAATGAGACTAAGAAACAAGGGGGTGGATACAAAAAACTTTGTTGAGAAGGAATCAACCAGATTTGGTAACTGATAGGAGAGGGCAAGATCAGGGTAGGCTCCAAGGTTTTAAAACTAAGTGACTCTGAGGATACTGGTGACAACAGCAGAAACATTGGAGTTAGGAGGAGAGGTGGTTGACAGTGTCCAGTGGTATAGCCTGTTGATCTGATGATTCCAGTTGAGTGCATGTTCAGACTGTGGTATTCTGCCTTATCATCTAGATGAAGGGATCTCACAGACAGGGAGTTGGAAATACTAGACTAAAACTTGGGGAGGATGTTGTGAGTAGATGTGTCAGTTTCGGAGTCATCTTCATAAATATGATAATTGAAGCCATGGGAGTATACAGGATACCTGAGGGAGAGAGAGAAGAAAAGAGGCCAAGCAATGAGCTCTGAGGGACACCTGCAGTTAAGGGGTGGGTGAAGGATGAGGAGAAGAAGGCAAAGAAATGAAAAAGGCTGATTCATTGTACCAAGAGACTACAAGAGCCCCAGAGCCAAAGAAAGGGAGTGAATCCAATAGAATAGGAGAGGGAGAGTAGTCAGCATGGCAAACAATTTCAGAGAGTTCGAGGAGGTGGACTAAAGAGGAAACACCATTGAATTTGTCTATAAGTGGATATTAGTGACCCTGGAGAGAGAAGTTTAGTCAAATGGTAAGGATAGGTGCCAGGCTGAGGACAGTTGAGGAGAGAAGTAGTGAGTGAAAAAACACTTTTTTTCTTTTTCTTAAAAAATTGTTGAATGTTATAAATGGTTTTTCCATGTAATTGGAAAAAAGGAAAGATTAAAGAAATTGTTGCTGTCTTGTATCTTTACATTGCCTTTATTTTCCAATATATCCTACCACCACCACCTCCACTTAGAGAATATTCCATATAGCAAAGAAGAAAAATTTTAAAGCGTGTCAACAAAATTAAACACAGTAATCAAGCATAAACAGTATATGCAGTGATCCGTGCGAATAGGTCACCACCTATTCAAAGTAGAGAAGTAAATGCCTTCTCCTATCTCTTTTTCAGGGCCAACCTTGGGCAGATCTCTTTTTTCAAGCAATTTGGCTGGGAAGGGAGGGGGAGCCATTTGATTATTTAACATTTTGTGCCGGGGTGACGGGGAAAGGCACCACTAAAGACATAGGGAATTCAGGAGAAAGGAGGAGCATTTGGGAGGGAGGATGAATTCCGTTTTTGACATATTGCATTTGAGGTGTTGGCAGGACATCCAGGTAGAGATATCCAGCAAGCATCTGGAGAGTTGAGTCTGGAGCTTGGAAGACAAATTAGGGCTGAGGAGTCATTGGCATGGCTGAGGCGATGGGAGGGAATGAGATCACCAAAGGAGAGAGTATGGAGAGAAAAGAGAATGAGGCCAAGGACAGAGTTTGGAAATGTCGACATTCACAGCTCCCACTTATACGGTACCATAAGACTTGCAAATGACTTTCCTTGTAATAACCTTGTGAGGAAGGTAATAATTATTTAAATATACGTATATACATATAGGAAGGTCTAGACCTCTGATTCTGGTACTGTATGGAAATTAAGGTAAGGAAACTCCCTTTGCCTGTAGGTGGACACGGCTTCTACAAATCACAGTCTTGGAAAGTTGCCTGGAGCATTGAGAAGTTAATTGATTCGTCCAGCATCAAAAAGCCAGTCTAGATGAGAGGTGGACTTGAACCTGGAACTTCCTGGTTTGGAGACTAAACCTCTTTCCACTCCTTCTCAGTAATGACAATTGGGCTAATTCTATTTTGTTTTATTTTTCCCTCATTTGATTTTGGAGCGGAAGGGACTTTCCAGGCTATCTTGCCCAATGCCCTTGTTTTATCGATGAGGAAACTGAGACCCACAAGAAGTGATTTACTCAAGGTTATCCATGTAGTAAGTGACAGAAGTAATATCACTACTACCGACAATGATAACAACACATTCTTGAGGATTTGCAAAGAAGAGGCTGTATTCCAGAGGGGAGAGAGCATTGGATTCCGAGTCAGGAAGTCTGGGTTAGAATCCTAACTCTGACACTTACTAGCTGTGTACAGAGCCCTAACTATAAATATTTGTGCTTGTGGTAAATCCTACTCTTGGGGCAATTGGCACCAACCATGTGTTCAATTAAGAGAGTATGTGTGTTCCGGGATAGGGGGCAGAATGTGGCTTACCCTGGGGAGAAGACAGATCCAGAAGGACCCCAAGATGTCACTTCATTTTAGAGACAAGCAGAAAAAGGCTTAGTGACCTGTGAAAGGTCACGTAGCTAGTAGGTAACAACCAGGTTCAAGCCCAGGTCTTTGTCTGGCCTGTTGCTTTTTCTACTGTACAATGGGATACAATTTCTCCCAGGTTGTCTGTCTTTTTTTATAGCCTCTGAACCACTATTGTGATGGAGTAGCAGGGGAGAGAGACACAGAGAAAGAAACAGAGACAGAAAGACAGAGACAGAGAGAAAGACATAGACGTAGAGAAAGGACAAAGAGAGAGAGAGAGAGACAGAGAGAGAGAGAGACAGAGAGAGAAAGACAGAGAGAAAGCAGAGACAGACAGAGAGAAACAGAGACAGAAAGACAAAGAGAGATAGACAGGCAGAGTTCTCCTTGTTCTTTACTTCACTGTCTGTCTCCATGTGCATGTATCTCTGTATCTCAGTCATTCTGTCTCTGTGTCTCCCTCTATTCCCCTCACTCTTTTTCTCCAAGGCTCTGTAAGTTCAGAGACTCATCCTTATATACACTGAGGTCAAAGGGGCTTATGTCACAGACTTCCCAGAACAAAGTTTTGTGGGGGCATGTGAGGGCAGGTTAGCACCCAAATGAAAGGAAATGTGTGCAGATCTTTCATCCATCCCAGGAGGGTTAGGGAGAGATGAGGGTACAGGAAGAGGAGGCTAAGTGTCCTAAATACAGAGTTCTTCAACTTGCTATTTGCTAAGGGTTGAGACCCTGACTGATTGTGAGTAAATAATGCTGAAAATGATCTAGGGGACATAGTGGGCAATAAATCCAATGTTGTAGGAATTGGTCTGAGCTGAGACAATCAAAACTTTTCACTTGGGAACAGTGAAGGAGCCTTTCCATCCTATTCAGCCCAGGGACAGAACCTCCCTTCCAGGACTCCCCCACAAAAGGGGATCATGGAGATCTGGCTGGGGTCTGGAGGAAAGGAAACATGGAGATGATGGAAGGAATGGGGAAGGGGAACCATGACCAAAGGATGCAGATACCAGGACTGCTTATCCTAGCAAAAGGGAAGCATAAGCATGAGTGGGAGTGGGGTGCCTGAAGAACTGTCTTGGTGCCTGTGGAAGGTGTTTCTTCCAGCTGCTGTTCCTCTCCAAAAGAAAAGAAATGAGCTCAAAGTATAGCATGGAGTTAGGTCATCCACAGGAAAGTATTTCTTAGAGTCACACTTGGTTAGATTTGGAGGGGACCCTAGAGATGATCTAGTTCAACCCCTTCATTTGACAGACAAGGAAATTTGTTCCTTCCTGCTCTAAATCCCCTGATCTTCTCTCACTCTGTGGTCCAGAGAAGAGTGACTTGCCCAGTTTTGCACAGTGAGTCTGGGGCACAGCCAGCACTTAACTTGAGACCTCCAGCCCAGTGGTCTTTCCAGGCCCCATTCTCCCTTCTTGTCGCATGGCATGGAGGGGTGGCATTCAATTCTATTCCAAAGTAAGATATATTCTCTTTGGTATGTGGCCTTATTGGAGGCAGAGGGAGGGGCTAGGTGAATGAGCTCTGAAAGTTCTGCTCCATGATATGTCTCTTTGAGGGGCTCCCAAGGCAAACTTTCTGGATTTGGACTCTTGTCAAGGGAGCACATCCTAAGAGACCCAGCCGGGTGTGGAGGGATGGACTGTTTTGTTCCCCAAGCTGAGAAGTCCAGGAAATTGAACCTGACACATGGCAAGGTCCAAACCACAGGGAAGCAGCATCTCTCTGAGGCTACAGCCCTGGCCTCCTGTCCCACCCATCGATGACTCCTATAGAGCTGGCCAGCAGAGGGATGGAGAAGAGGAGGTCTGCGGGTGGCAGGAGGCCCATTGGGTAATGGAAAAGACAGAGAACATTGGTCATGGTGGGTCAATGGAATCTTTTGCACATTAACCCCAACAATAGAGGGAGAGGGAAGGATTTATTAGTAAATTTTTTCCTGCAGATGCCTGGGTCCTGGGAAGACCATCTTGGAACAGATTAGTGATGACGTTTGAAATCATCCACTTGGTCACCTTCTTCCTACTGCTGACCCTAACTCCACCCTTCAGTACCCCAGTGGAAGCCAGTATGACTTTCAAAAACCATTTGCCACAAGGTCCCCTGGTAACAAATATTTTGAATATCAACCAAGCAAAATCCCCATCCCCCACACATACTCTATAGTGACTTCCACTTAGGAGCCTTCCCTTTGGTCTGGAATTAAAGGACATCCTCTCATTTTACAAGCACTTTTCTACTTTTGCCAGTACTTCATGAGTCTGTGATTTTATCAGTGTGGATTCTCTCTTGATGCAGATTGTAACCTTTCCACCACTAATAGCGATACTGGGCCAAAACAGTCGTCATCTTGCAGACACATGATGCTGAGCCCTTCTGATTTTAGCTACTCTTGTCCTTTTGTAGCAGACATACCACTTCTATTATTTAAAGACTTTCCAACTTAATAGGGACTTCCAGGGTTTAAACTCTTCAGGTATAGCCTTCAGGAATGTAAGGCCACCACTTTATTCCCATGAGTCATTGGAGAATATTCATAAAAATATATTCCATCTCAAAACTCATATTCTCAAGGAAGCCATTGCTAGCATAATTGTCATCACCCTCATCACCATCACCATCACCATCATCACCATTGCTGTAGACACCATCACACTCAACACTACCACCACCATTACAATCATTACTGTTCCATAGAAACCATCACCATCATCACCATTCCTATAGACACATCACCTTCATCATTACCACCATCACCATCATCATCACTGTTACAGACACATCGTTCTCATCACCACTGCCATCATCACCATTGCTATAGACACCATCACAGTTAACACCACCACCACCATTACTATCATCACTGTTGCTGTAGATACAATCACCCTCACCACCATCACTATCATCACTGTCCCATAGTCTTTCTCTTCTTCTTTCTTCTTGACTTCCTCCTTCTAATCCCAATCATCTTTACTACCATCATGAAAAGCCTTCATTAAATTCAGAATTGCTTTGTTGTGGTGTTGGACACTGTCACCAAAGCTCATCCCTGATGCACTTGGGTGTTCTCTGGGAGTTTGAAGGGGTGGTAGGGTCTAGTAAAGAGTTTTTTAAAAGATGACTTGGACATGTCTGAAGACAGTAAGGAAGGAAATAAGAGAGATTACAAATTAGAATGAAAGAGGGCATGTATTGTAGGAGCAAGTTGACTCACATATGAAGCATGCACAAGAACACACATACTAAATAGAAGCAGTAATCCACAGTAAATTCTATGATACAGTTTGGGAATAATGGTATTGGGAAAGACAGGGGTGATTCTAGCATTTGAATGGAAAGTCATTGGAGTGGTTGGAATATTTTGTGTAAATAGCAAAGGTCCCTGGAAGCTGCTAGCTTTCCTTTGCTCAAACCCTAATAGTCTCACGGAAGAAGTGGGTTGTTTGAAGGTGTTTCTAGAATGAGGAAGCATTGTTTGAATAATTTTCAGGTATAGACTAGAGCCTGCCAAGTCCTGAGGAGGGGAACTGGTGAGGGCCACTTTGGAGTTCCTTGGTGGGCCCCCAAATCATTCCTAAGCTCTGCCATCAATTTTTTTGACACAGATGCAAAATTTTGTTCTGTGGGTGGGAAAAGGAGGACAAAGTGTGGCCAGGACCTCAAGACAGCTGCACAAACCTCCAGGTAGTTTTTCCTAAGGTCCTCAAAGGTGACAAAGCTCAGTGGCAGCTCAAGGCTCAAGTCTGTGGGATTTCATGGTAGCCCTATTTTCATCCAAGAGTCCCTATTCCCAGTACTGAACCTTTCATTGCCAGCCCTAAGCCCCTATCCCCAGCATGGCTCTCCAGTTTCCGACATTACGTCTTCTTCCCTGGCACTGAGCCCTCATTCCAAGAATTGAGTGACCCCCTCCCATCCAGTGATGCTGAGCATCTCTCCCCAGCCATGAGCCTTCATCCCTGACACATTCCTGGAACTGGAACCCTATTCTCAATTCCAGTCCTTCATTCCTGATGCTGAGTCCTTCTATCAAGCACTGATCCTCTATCTTTCCTTAGCAGTGAACAACTCAATGGTCCCTTTCAGCTCTAGATCTGTGGTCCTATGTAAAAGGGAGTGACTCAAGGGCCATCATTCCAGCAGCTCCCCTAATACAATGCAAACTCCTTGAGAGCAGGGCTTGCCTTAGTCTTTGTCTTTGTGTGGCCAATGCCAAGCCTGGGAAAGAAATGGAGCTCAATGAATCCTTGTTGAACGATTAACTGATTTGATTTGATGGTCCACTCCATTCATGAAGGCATTGATGTTGGACTTAGGCTGGACCCCAAAGGGTGGGCAGGAGTTGGATGACAGACGATGAAAAACAGGCTTGGGAAGTGGGGTGGGGGATGAAGCTGTGGGAAGCCTTCCCACGGAGGAAGCAAGCACAGGAAAGCTCAGAAGTGGAATGAGGGTGGTGTGCCAGGCCAGTGGGTGGAGAGACCAGTCTGACTGGAGCAGAGTGTTCGGAGAGAGACAAGGCTGGAGAGTAGGGATGGCATCTGCATCGTTGGCTGTAGGAGCGGTAAGACGACGCCACTGTCTGTAGTTACAGACTGCCCACTTCACAGGGCTGTTGTGAGCCCCAGATGAGATAACGGGAGCAGAGGCCCCTTACAGGCAGTGCCATCCTCACAGAGTCAGGGGGTATATTCTTTCATTCTTTTCCCCTCTCTCTCCTCCTTCCCTCCCTCTTTCTCTCCTTCTTTTACCTACTTTTTAACTTCCCTCCTCTCCCTCTTTCTTCCTTCTCTCCCTTTTTCCCTTGTCCTTCTTTCTCCGCCTTCCTTCTCCCTCTTCCTCCTCTTTCCTCTGCCCCTTTATAAGAGATGGCCTTTCCCTTCGCCAACACCAACCTTTTTACACATTCCCTTAAGGAGCCGGAAGATACTTTGGAGGCCGCCTGACTCAGCAACTTCGTTTTGCAGATGAAACAGCTGAGGTCCAGAAAGAATCATGGTTGTTGTTGAGTTGTTTCAGTCATGTCCACCTCTTTGTGACCCCGTTTGGGGTTTTCTTGGCAGACACTAGAGTGGTTTCCCATTTCCTTCTCCAGTACATTTTGCAGATGAGGAAACTGAGGCAAACAGGGTTAAGTGACTTGCCCAGGGTCACACAACTAGTGTCTCAGGCCATATTTGAACTGAGGTCCTCCTACCTCCTGGGCCAGCACTCTATCCACTGTACCACTCAGCCATCCTAATCATGGTACACACAGAGAAAGGCACTGACTCAAGACTAAGAGGACATGAATTTAAAATTTGCTGCTGGTGTAACCTGGGGCAAGTTACTTAGCCTCTCTGGCCTCAGTTTCTTCTTCTGTGATTAACAGCGTGGGACACACTGGGCTCTGAGTTCCCTTCCAGTTCTATATTGTGATCCTGTGATCCTATCTGTGTGATACAGACATGTCACTTCCCTCTGGGTTCCCTTCGTCTATTAAAAAGGGGATTAGACTCAATGGTCTCTGAGGTCCCTTCTAGCTCCAGATCTAGGATCCCACTGGTTAGGAGGTTAAGTGACTTTCCCAAAGTCACTCAGGCAGTGGGCTTCACTGCTCACCCCAAGCTACAGGATGATGCTTCTCAATATTTATGAACAAGGGGTAAAGGGTCCCAGCAATTCAGAACCAATGACCCACCAGGGTATGGTGAAGAACACAGGGTATCAAATCAGCCTGCCCTGCTTTAGCCTGGATGCTTCTCAGGCTCCCAAAGCTCCATTGTGGAGCTGGTTTCCCAGGTCTGGCTTGACTTATGGTCTCTTCTAAGGAGCCTACCAGATTCCCTCCTGGTCCCCAAAGAGAGCACTGTCTTTTTTAAAGTCCTTTTTTATTTTGAATTTAATAATTAACCCTTATTTCAATCTACAAAGAGCGAAAAAAGAGGATTGTAAATGCAGCCACGACCTTTTGTTATATAGACTTTTGTTGCTCCAAAATTTGATTTGAAGAGTTTATCTTAGTCATTTGGAGGGAAATGTTGGGAGAGTTCAGCTGGGTGGTTGCTTCTAATCTGCCTTCTTGGCTTTACCTCCGTATAGTTTTTTTAAAGCATATATTAAATTTTACAAGGTAGTAATAAAACGTCCCTATTTCATCGTGTCTCTTTTGAACTTCTTTTTATTCATTCATTTGTCTTTCTCTGTCTTTAAGCCTTTCATCAATTCTCCACCTCAACCCCTTCACTCTGGGGGTTATGGATGGTACTCAACGGTTCCTCCATTCTAAAATCCTAGGCTCACTCTCAGCCAATCAGAAAGTCTCCCAATTTGCATGCTAGCTTTGGGTAGTTCTGGCCACATTACTAATAGCTAGCTATCCAACCACTGTTGCCCTCCTCCAACCAAGGAGGAAATGCGGAAATACCAAGTGGTGAAAGGCTCTGTTCCCATGACCGCAAAGCTCAGAGTAATTCCACCAGAGACAGAACTCGCCCACAAACTTCCCCAAAGACAACCCTTTTCCTGATGGAGATATATTTTCATGGCAGAGGAAAGAGAGAGAAAGGGGAGAGATGTCTGAAGGGGGCGGCATTACTGAACTCAATGAGACCTATAGCAGTCAAACACTTCACCCCCAGAAATTAGTGTCTGGCTTCTAGAAGATGACTGTAGAACAACCACTAAGGACTTCCCCGTTTATCCCAGGTACATAAATGACAGAGTGAGTAGAGGGCTGGTCCTGGAGTCAAGAAGATCTGAGTTCAAGTCATCCCTCAAACACTTCCTAGCTATATTACCTTGAGCAAATTGTTTCACCTTTCCCAGCCTTGGTTTCCTCATCTGTAAAATGCAGCTAATAATAGCATGTACCTCCCAGGGTTGTTAGAAGGATGCAACGAGGTAGCATTTGTAAAGTGCCATATAAATGCCAGTTCTTATTATTGCCTATCATTATTTAGACCAGTGGCCCAATCACCATCAAGCACCAAAGCTCTAATGTGAGACCCTGTCCTGGGCTCCTTGCAAAGAGAGCTAGCTCCCATTTTCTGAATCACCAAATCTCAGAGTTAGCAGTGACCTCAGAGACCAGTGAGTCCAACCCCTGGCCAAACAAGAGTCCCTCTAGGCCATTTCTGACACATGGTCATCCTGCCTCTGGAGACCTCTAATGAGAGAATACTCACTTCCTAAGTTTGAAAGCCAGGTGTCTAGACTTGGAAACCCAAGAGCACTGTCCTGATCCTGGAGGACTAAATGCATGTCATGGGGGATGTGGAAAGGGAAGGAGAGGCCATCTGGACCTTGGCAAACTTGCCTGCTATGGTTGAAGATTGCTCAGAAATCGTGTGAGTTGCTAGGATGGCACCTGTCCAGGATGAATGGGGAGTATTTGTTTAACAGTCCATAAGTATCTTTATCTTCTGAGAGAAGCTTAATCAGTTTGATAGACCACTTAAGTGTTTAATATTTCTGTATTTGTTCTTGGGATCCTGAGAGTACTTTGTTTTTTGTGCATTTTCTGTGATGGATGGGATAATGGTTGTTTTATACCCAACGCATTTATTGTATACAGAATCCCTGGGTTGGAATAGGAACTCAATTAACTGCTTTGGAGAAACTCTAGATACAAACTGTGCCTAACCCTTATTCAGATGAGTTACTGAATGTTTCTAGGGTAGGAGCATGAGACAAAGAAATCTACTGAGCCTTGTGGGGAGGAGCCCTGAAAATGAGACCCTTTTGGTGTGAGCCCAGAGTCTTTGGGGGAGGGAGCTGCAACCCTGGGTTATGTTTGGGGTTCCAAATTCTAACACAATCAGATGCCATAATTTCAGTCCACTTCTGCTCCTATCTCCCCAAAGCATTTCTGCCAGCCTGAAATCTCAACCAGTATTTCTAATGGGGGAATCACATTGGGAGGGATGGAATGGACGGTTATGGGGTAAGAGAAAAGGGGAGTGGGTTAAAGTCCCAGATGAGGAAAGACATTCCTTCACTTCAGACAGGGTTGGGTGACCTGTCCAGTGGTTAAGAGTGAAGGATATTAACACAGCCCAGCTGTGATATAATGAAAACATTGGATTTGGGAGTTGGGTTCAGATCCCACCTCTACAACCATTTTTAGAGGCAGGTTTTGTGACTTCATTAGCATAGGGAACTCCTAAATGAGGAAATTCCCTTTACCAGTGCAGATTGGCACCTTCTCCAAAATGATAGTCTTAGGGAATTGCCTGGACTCGGAGATTAAGTGATTTGCCCCAGGTCACACAGCCAGTATGAGTCAGAGGTGAGACCTGAACCCAGGCCATCCTGGCTTTCAGTCCAGTTCTCTGTCCACTGTGGCACGGTATCACAAATCATAAGTTGTCCTCATTAGGCCAAAGAAGGAGAAGGGATGGCTGTGGGGCAAAGAGAACAAAAAAGCGTTAGCAATACTCCCATTTGAGCCAGGGCCAGCCATGCCCAGATGATGCCCCAGCTGCCACCAACCAAGCAAATTCTTGCACTGGGGAAAAGTCAATCAACCAATCTATCAATCAACATTTATTCAGGCCTGCTATAGGCCACGCCCTGTGCCAAAGGCTGGGGGTATGAAGCAGAAGTCAATCAGTCCTCGCCTAGAGGAACTGACACATATAGGTGTGTATATAAGACGTAAACAAATCAGACCCATGGTTACCATGGAGGAGAGGGCACCAGCAGCCTGGAAGGATAAGGAAAGACCTCTCACAGGAGGTGGCATTTGTGCTGAGTCCTGAAGGAAACCAGAGATTTCACAAAGCACAGTGGAGAGCATTCCAGGCGTGGGGGACAGTCAGTACAAAAGCGTAGAGATGGGAGATTGAGCTCTGGGAGTGAGTTACAGCATTTATTCCAGAGTGACGAGACCATAGGCAGCATGGAGACAATGAGTGTATTCAAAGACTGGAAAGGCAGAAAGAGGTGAGACTGAGGAGAATTTTGATGCTAAAAGAGGAGTTAATATTTGATCCTAAAAGGAAGAGAAGACCAATGGAATTTAATGAGTTAGGGGAGCAAAGTCATCGGACCCGTGCTTTAGGAAAATCACTTTAGCAGATGAGGGGAGGATTGACTGGAGTGGGGAGAGACTTGAGGCAGAGTAATGAGTTATTGTAATAGTCTAGGCAAGCAGCAATAAGAATAATGCTGTGTGAGTAGAGAGAAGGGGGTTCATCTGAGTGATGTTGGGGGGATAGAAACAACAAGATTGGGCATTAGAAATGGGAGTGGAGGATGACATCAAGATTGTGCACCTGGGTGACTGTATGATAGTGGGGCTCTCACTAGTCTGGGCAAAGGCCAGAAGAGGAGAGTTGGGGGAGGAGGGAAGATAATGAGGTGTGTTCTGGACATGTTGAGTTCAAGATGCTTATAGACCATCCAGTTGGAAATACCCAAAAGGAGCTCCATGAGTGGAGCTCAAGAGAAAGACTGAGGCTGAGGATGAAGAATTGGGAGTCATTGACATAGAGATGATCATTGAACCCATAGGAGCCAATAAGATCATGGAGAGAGAAATTAGAAAAGAGAAGAGGGCCCAGGACAGAGGGCCGAGGTTCAAACACAGTTAGAGGGTGTGACATTGGTGGTAAATAAGCAAAGAAAGGCAAGGAGTCATCATAGAGCTAGGAGGAGAACCAAGAAAGCACAGTGACCTGAAAGCATCTGGGAGGATGGTGAACAACGGCATCCAATGCTCCAGAGAAGTCCAGAAGGATCCAGATTGAGAAGAAGATGTGGAAGATGCTATTAAGAGACCATCTCCAAGGCACTTTGGAGAAAGGGAGTGTCAGGGGAGCGATAAGTTTGGATGCCAGAGTGCAGGGGCTTGAGAAGAGATCGAAAGAAAAGAAAGTAGGGGCAACAAATGAAAATTCATTCATTCCTAAGAGTTTGGCTGTGAAAGAGAGGAGAGGTATTGTATGATGGGGAAACATGAAGGGGAAAGCAGGGTCAAGTCAAGGTTTCTTAAGGGTGGAAGAGACTTGGGCTGTTTGAAGGCAGTGGGGAAGGAAGCAGTGGATAGTGAGAGATTGCAGATTAGAAGGAAAGAGGGGGTCAGAGTGGGGGCAGTCTTCTGGAGAGGATGGAGGATGGGATCATTGGTGCTGGCAAGGAGATGAGTCACCACTGCATCAGAGGAAAGGAAGGGAGAGGGAGGAAAGAGAGGAGAAAAGGAAAAGGGAGAGAGAGATAGATAGAGAGAGAGAGAGAGAGAGAGAGAGAGAGAGAGAGAGAGGGAGGAGGAGGAGAGAAGGACAGGAGAGAAAGGGAGGAGGAAAACAAAGGAGAGGGAGAGTAGGAAGGAGGTTAAGAAGGAGAGGAAGGAGGAAGAGAAGGAAGGTGGGAAGAAAAAAGGGGGAAAGGATGAAGGAGACCATCCCCTAGCAACTAAAAGGGCAGCATTGTCTACAAAGTATCTCTTTTCCCAGGGGCCTAAGTGGGGTAGACTTCTCACCCAGCACCAAGAATTCAGTGCGAGACAGAGGAGCCGGGTTCAATCCTGACCCCGCCACTTCTGCCTTTGTGACTTTGGGCAAGATACTTCCTAGACCTTGGTTTCCCCACCTGTAATACGAGAGGGTTGAATTAGATGGCCTCTGAGGTCCCTCAGTTTAGAATCCTAACACAGGGAATCTTAATGCTTCTAACTGGAATTCAGGGAGGCAGTAAATTTAGAAAGCAACCAAAAAACAGGGGCCCTTGGGACAGCTACCATGTGGAAACCATACCAATACAGCCTTGGCTTCATGTTATTCTCATCAGATAACATTTTTAACGGGGGCCTTCTGGAGACAGTATACAACCCCAAGACAATGAGATTGTGACGGTAGAATTTCAGGCACCAAGACAGACCAATGGGGAAGATTTCATTGGATAGGGGAGTCTTCCCAGCACCAGACAAATCTCAAGATACCCTCATCTAAGGCCAATGCCTCTGCCTGGCACCTTTCCCTAAAGAAACCCCCATGGCCCCAGGGGTTGGAAATAGGTTTCTCTCCCTCACCCTCCTGTCTCCTAACTAGTATCCTAGTTGGAATCCTAGTCCACCTGATTCTGGGTTTGGCTGACAAGTATTACACAGAGCAGCTCTCTCTCTCTCTCTCTGTGTGTGTGTGTGTGTGTGTGTGTGTGTGTGTGTGTGTGTGTGTGTGTGTGTGTGATGGGGTGGAGGCTGCTGTCTCAGATCAATTTATTCTTGGGCCAAGATGGAAAACAAGATCAGTGGCCTGTAGCCTGTCAGTTATCCAGGACAGCTCAGCACCTCCACATGCCAGCATTGGGTGGGCTCTCTGCCACCCTCTGCTTTGGGTTCTTCTCTTGCCAGGGCCTGCTGCCTCCTCTGTCCACAGAGCCCCTGGTGGCCTGGACACCAGGACTTTGCCTTTGTCCCCTCCTGGGACTTTCCTAAGGAACCCAGATACCCCATGTATCCTCCACAAGAAGAAGCCAGCCAGGGCCTCCACACCCTGGAGCCGCTGGCCAGGCCAGGCATTCCAGGCCTGGCTTCCTTTCCACCCAGACTGGGACCTGGCATCTTTCTGCTGCTGCCTCAAACACAACCAGCCATTGTGTGGTTCCCCCCAAGAGCCTCTGCATGGGCCAGTGGGGTGTGACGGGGTACTAGGGAGCCTGGTGAATAAGGACAGGGAGAGTAGGCCTTTGGAGTTATCCAAGGTGAAGGAAGCAGCCACCCTCAGAACCAGTCAAAATTCAGGTCAATCTGATTCAGTTCAGTTCAAGGAGGATTGAATCCAAGAGGGCCAATTTTGCTGAAATTCAATTCGGCAGAGAAATGACGTCAGAGGAAGCTGCTGTGGTCCAGTGCACAGGGTGCTGAACTCGGACTCAAGAGACCCAAGTTGGAATCCTGGTTCTGCCATTGACCAGTTGGCCGTGACCCTTGACCTCTATGAATCTCTGTAAAATGAAGGGCTTGGACCAGAGGGCCTTCCAGTTCTTGATCTAGGAACCTTTGAACATATTTAATTAGGGCTGGCTGTGTGTGCTGAGTGCTGAGGACCTGCCCTCAGGGACCTCACATTCTATAGAGGGCTGTGTCCCACCTTCTTCTCTTCCTCTCAGCCAGGTAAGGGCCAGGAGGGTAGAGAAGGGGTGCTGCAGGACTCTCTAGAGGCTTGCCGGGTAGGCTTCTTGGGGAGTATGGCAGTGATGGAAACAGCTGCTGAAAGGGAGTGTTATTTGGAACAAGAAGCATAGGATTTGAGGTTTATGGCTGGAAGGAGCCTCTGAGGCCATCTCATCTGGCCTGCTCCTTTTATAGGTGAGGAGACTGAGGTCCACAGTACCATGCTATCTCCCCAATGTAGCATGACAGGAGACAACACCTGGCCCTCTGGTGGGTCAGTCCCGGGTCCCTTGTCATGGCTTTCTGGGCTGTAAACTCTATGCATTCCAGGTCTCAATCTTGTTTAATTAAATTTCATTGGATTCACCTTCCTAGAAGGGTCTGGAAACTATGGATGGGGAGGGCATGGCCTCCCCCTGCTGCCTTCTTCCACCAAACGGGAAAATCCAGTGATCTGTAAGAGAGAGAGCCCCCCAGCACACCTTCACCCATCTCTAACAGGAACCTTGACTCCTCTGGTTCTCCAGAGAGGCAGGGTAGTGTAATGACAGGAGCCCAGGCTGGGAATTAGGAAGACCTGGGTTCTGAGATGGCCTCTACCACTGTATTGGATTAGATGACTTCTGAGGTCCCTCCCAGCTCCACAGCTATAGTCCTTTACCTGGGCCTCAGTCTCTCCATCTGAAACCTCAGGGGATCAGACCATATGGCCCTGGCTAGTGATGGAAGAGGAAACCAAAGGTGATCCAGGAGGAAGGAAGAGCAGCCTGTTCCTCCCCTGACCGACTGGATTCTTGGGCAGGAAGGATTCAGATGAGATTCACATACCCCAGTACAGGTTCATAACCCAGCTCTGCTCCCTGTGAGAACTTGGGAGAGTCACTTCTCTCATGCAAGCCTCAGTTTCCTCATCTATCGAGTGGATGAGTTGGTGACCTCAAAGACCCCTCTGAGTCTCTAGGTTGAACCCAAACTCCATGATCCCTTTCCTCTTTGGTGGTGATGGGGAGGGAGAGGGATGGTCTGAATGGGATGAAGGGTGTGGAGGTTGTCCCTGAGTTCAGGCACCTCAGAGAGTCCAGCTCCGCCAAGACCTTGTGCCCAGAAGAAATCAGGAGGAAGCTTCCTTTGCGGGACTCTATCCTAAGGAAGAAAGCCATAAGACCCTAGATATTCAGCCTCAGAGCCTGGCTTCCTGGAGTTGCGTTCTCACTTCATCCCCTCCAATAGCTACCCTTCCACTTCTCCAGGGAACAAGATACCATGACCAACTCGGCCTCAGGGTGGCTGGGAATCAGGCACCTGGGCAGGTACCCAAAGGCATGACTCTGGCAGCCTGGGATCTGCTCACTTTCCTTCTGCTTGGCATTGACTCTATAACTGGCAATGCCATTAGAACCACTTGGAGATGCTCGCTTCCTGCAAGGGGATGTGGGGCTCAGCCAGGACTCCTACCCACCAAAGGGAGGTGCACTCCTCCAAAGCGCTTGGGCTCCTCCTGAGGAGGCTAGAACCCAGGGCTGTATGTCTGGGAGCTGAGGCACCACTGTCTCTCCTGGAGAAGAAACCCTCAAAGTCAGGGTCCTTCTAGGACCTCACTCTCATCCCAGCACAACCTGAGGGGAAGACCAGGCTGGGGTTATGGGAGGACAGGCACACTCTCTCCTCCATGAGGCTGGGAGCTCATTCTTCTCCTAAAACTTCAATGTCCATGGCATCCACCATCCTTCCAGGTACCCAGGTTCACAGTCGTGAAGTCCCCCTTGACTCCTCACTCTCATTCACCCCCAAATCTGGCTGATTCCCCCCCACCTCTTGGCTGGGTCTTCTCTCTACGCACAAACCCACCACTTGAGTTCAGTCCTTCTGGTCTGGACTATCACACTGCCCTCCTAATTGATGTCCCTTCCCCCGTTCTCTCTCTTGTGTAATCTACCCACCACTCAGCTACCAGAGTGATTTTCCTAACTTGCATGTTTGACCCATCATCCTTTCTCCCCTCCCTCAAAAACCTTGAATGCCTCCCCATTGTTTCTGGAATCAGCTACAAATTCCCCCATCATTGAAAGCTTATCACAACCTGTCCCTTTCCTATCTTTCCAGCCTTCAAATTACTCCCCTCCCCTCCATATAGCTAGGCTGTTTCTTAAATATAGTACCTCATCTGCCACCACCGGGCCTTTGCACTATCTGTCTCCCATGCCTAGAATGCTTTCTCTGTCTCAGAATCTCTGGATTCCTGCACATCTCAGCTCAAGGGCTAGAAGTCTTTCCTTAGTTCCCCAGCGGCTAGTGCCTCCCCCTTTCAGATTGCTACCCATCTTCTCTATTTATCTTACTTTCAATGTATATTCTCTGTCTCCCATTTAGGTAGAAGCTCTTCAAAGGTAGGTATTGTTTTCACTTTTTTGTACCCTTAGTGCCAAGCACAGTGCCTGGCATAGAGCGTTAATGAATGACTGTTGATCGAACAATTGATTTACTGTGGGTCATACTTCTCTGAAATCTCTGGATTGTCCTTGAGGGATGCCGACGTGGGAGGCTGGGTCCCTGGTCCTGTAGGCTCCTATCCTGCAAAACCGAGGCTAAAAAGATGAGTGAGTGGAGCAGGGCCCATGGGCCAGCTTTGATGTTGAGGGAGGGAATCCATGCCCAGAGCTCAGCAGAGATAAAAGTGGACAGCTGGCCCCCATCCCCCCAACTCTTCTCAGTTTCTCTGGAGCTGTCTCCAGGGCCCAGGGCTGAGAGACAAAGGGGTGGGGGGAAGACGGGACAGACCTTACCCTGGTATGAGAGTGGTTGAGTGTGAAGTGGCCTGCATGTGGACTTCCCTGCCTCTCCTGGCTCTATTTCCATTGCATGGGCTGGGCTGACCATCTCGTACACATAGCATCAATGCATTTAGCCTTTTCCCCATCTAAGCCTGCACAGGATGCAATGTAAAAAGAACTGGTTCTGGAGTTAGAGGTGCTGGGTTCCAGTCCTTCCCCTTGGTGACTTTGGAGGAATCACTTAACCTCCAAGGGCACCGGGTTCCTCATCTCTGTGGAGGCTCACTGAGTTCATCCTCCCAATCCATGTTCTGACCAGCAGGATCCTCCCTCCCTCCTTAGAGGTCTAGGGGTAACCTTGAGGAAAGTGGATGATTGCTTCTCTAGTATAATTCATTAGCCCCCACCGGGTGCAGCCCCCCAATTTCATCACCAGTTAACTCTCTACTGTTTAAAACGAGGGGGCTGGACTCATGGCCTCTGAGGTCCCTCTCCATCTCTAGAGCTATCTACTCATTTGTTGAATGGGTTATTGATACAAGGATAAAAACTGAGAGCCAAGGATGCAGAATAGAGAAAGATACTAGTTATAACAGCTGACATTTATATAGCAATTTAAGGTTCGCAGAGCCTCCATTGAGTCTTACAATAAACCTGAGGGATGGGTCCTATTATAATTCCCATTTTACAGATGAGAAAACTGAGGCTGAAAGCAGTTGTGTCTTGCCCAAAGTCACACAACTAGGAAGTGCCTGAAGCAGCAAAACCCAAGTCTTTCTGACTCCAGACAGAGGGGGAGGAACGTGGCTGCTTGGGGAACAGAGGAATTGCCCAGAAAAATGACTGCAGCTTTAAAATACCTTTCCTGGAGGGTGGGTGGGGTAGAAGCCCCCATGCATGTATTGTTCAGAGCTCCTTGCCCTGGGCCAGGAAGGGCATGGGGGCAGAAGGCTCCAACAGCCTGGGGTGAAGAGCTCAGGACTGAGTCAGAGGGTCTGCTTCCAGAGCCGCCATTGGCATGTCAGGAGGTCCAGTGGGCACAGGCTTCTAGGCAAAGCCCTCATCCCAGTTTTGCCCCAAAGCTCCTATGTGACCTTAAGTAGGTCACTTCCCTTTCTGGGATTCCAGTTTCCTCATGTGGAAAATGGGAGAGAGGTGATGACCTCGGGTTCAGATTGCAGCATATTTTTGGCCATAGCCAATGAAGGAATTTGTTTTGTTTGACTATACATGTTTGTAACAGGGGTTTTATTTTTCTTTCTATTTCAGTGGGAGTGGGGGGGGGGGGCAGGGAAGGAGAGAAAGAGGACTTTTGTTCATTGAAAAAAATTAGCTTAAAAAAATAACAGGGTCAGACTAGATGGTTTGGGTTTTTTAATTTTTTTTTATTGCAAAACCTGTTTATTTCCATAGTACAGGGAGCTCCCTTTGCTGATACAGATCTGCGATGCTCTGCAACTTGAATTCTTAAAGAGATACTCGGGGGATGAGGTGGGGAGGGGTTAAGTGACTTGCCTAGGCTCCCGAAGACAGGAGGTGTCAGGAGCAGGACCTCTGGTCTTCCCAACTGCAAGGCCAGCACTCTATCCACTCTACCACACCCCGTCTCTGGCTAGATGGCTTTTAATGGTCCTTACAATTCTATGATCCTATGATCTATAAAATGGGATTCATGAACCCCTGCCCACGATGAGGGGGTGGAAGTGATAGGGAGCCTGCCTAGAATCAGAAAGACCGGACTCTTACCTGACTTAGAGGCCCTAGGCCCCTCTTAAATTCTTGGCGCCCCATGCAGTCAATAAACACTTATTGAGCACCTACCTCAGGCCAGGGGATGTAAAGAAATGTGAAAGAAAATGCCTGCCCTCATGGAGCCTTCAATCTAATGGGGGAGGCTGCCATAACAAACAAGATATATACAAGATAAGTCAAAAAAAGAAAAGCTGTAGAATTAAGAGGGGTAGAGAAAGGCTTCTGGTAGAAGGTGGGATTTTAGCTGAGGCTTAGAGGAAGCCAGGGAAGCCTGGAGGCAGAGGTGAGAAATGAAACCTTTCCAGGTACTGGAAGAGTCTAAGCAAGTCCATGGTCAGGAGATGGAGCTTCTTGTTTGAGAAACAGGTAGAAGGTCGGTGCCACTGCTCAGTGTCGCTGGTTCAAAGAGTATGGCAGGAAGAGAAGGGTGTGTGATGTAAGATGGCTGGAGGGGAGTGGGTAAAGGGCTCTGAGCACCAAATAGGGGGATTTAAATTTGATCCTGAAGGAAATAGGGAGTCTATTGAGTAGGGGAAGATGATTTTGAGAGCTGAGTGGAAGGTGATGGAGTGGGGAAAAGTTTGTGTCGAGGAGACCAACTGTCTATTTCAATAGCACAGGAGTGAAGTAATGAGAGCATGCACCAAGGAGGTGACAGAGTCAGAGAGAAAGGGGTATATGAGGAAGATGTCATGGAGGTAAAATGGACAGGTCTTGTCAATAGACTGGATCTGAGAGGTGAGGAGGAAGAATGGAGGATGCTACCCAGGGTTCGAGCCTGGGGGTCTGAGAGGGTCAATGAACCCTCACATATAATAGGAAAGTTAGCAAGGGGGAAGGGGTGGAGGTGGGGCAGAGGGCCAATGAATCCAGGTTTGGAAATGTTGAGTTTAAGATGATGTTCAGTATTGATTTACATTTCTCTAATCAGTAGTGATTTAGAGCATTTTTTCATATGCCTATAGAGAGCTTTAATTTCTTCCTCTGAAAACTGCCTGTTCATATCCTTTGACCATTTCTCAATTAGGGAATTGTTTGTATTCCTATATATTTGGCTCAGTTCCCTGTATATTTTAGAAATGAGGCCTTTATCAGAGATACTAGTTGTAAAGATTTTCTCCCAATTTTCTGCTTCCCTCCTAATTTTTGTTGCATTGGCTTTTTTTGTACAAAAACATTTCAATTTAACATAATCCAAATTATCCATTTTGCATTTTGTAATGCTCTCTATCTCTTGCTGGGTCATGAATTCTTTTCTTTTCCATAAGTCTGATAAGTAAACTATTCCTTGCTCTCCCAAATTACTTATAGTATCAGCCTTTACTCCTAAATCATGAACCCATTTTGACTTTATTTTGGTATATGGCATAAGATATTGGTCTATGCCCAGTTTCTGCCCTACTATTTTCCGGTTTTCCCAACAGTTTTTGTGAAATAGTGAATTATTAGCCCACTCTTAGATACCACATCTCTCCTGTCAGATTGGCTAAAATAACAAAACAGGAAAATGATAAACGCTGGAGAGGATGTGGGAAAATTGGAACATTGTTACATTGCTGGTGGAGTTGTGAGATGATCCAGCCATTTTGGAGAGTAATTTGGAACTATGCCCAAAGGGCTATAAAAATGTTCCTACCCTCTGACCCAGCAATACCACTTCTAGGGTTGTATCCCAAAGAAATCACACAAGTGGGAAAAGGACCCATATGTACAAAAATATTTATAGCGGCTCTTTTTGTGGTAGCTAAGAATTGGAAATCAAAGGGATACCCATCAATTGGGGAATGGCTGAACAAGCTGTGGTATATGAAGGTAATGGAATACTATTGTGCCATAAGAAATGGGGATGATACAGACTTCATAACAACCTGGAAAAACCTACACGACATAATGCTGAGTGAGTAGAGCAGAGCCAGGAGAACATTATACACAACCACAGATATATGGACTCTGTGAGGACCTGACAGACTTTGCTCTTCTCAGCAACACAAGGTGCAGGCACAACTCCAAAGGACTCATGATGGAGAATGCTATCTACATCCAGAGAAAGAACTATGAAGTATGAATGCAGATTGAGGCACACTTTACGCTCGCCTTTTCCCCCCTTTTTTCTTCTCTTTTGTTTTTGTTTTTGGGGTTTTTTTGGTTCTGTTTCTTCTTTCTCATGAGTCATTCCATTGGTCATAATTCTTCTCCACAACTTGACTAGTGTATAAATTAATTCAATGCGAAGTTATACGTGGTAGTTATATGGGATTCCATGCCGTCTTGGGGAGGGAGTGGGGAAGGAGGGGAGAAAACCTGAAACTCAAAATTATGTAGAACCATGTGTTGTAAACTAAAAATAAAAAAATAAAAATAAAAAAAGATGTTCAGTAAACAGTGGGAGATTAAGACTGGAGAACAGCAGAAAAGTTAGGGTTACATTAAGTAGATTTGAGAATCATCAACAAAGAAATGGCCAATGAAACCACCAGAGCTGGTGAAATCACCAAGAGAAATAGTACAGAAGAAGAGAAGAGGGTCTGAGACAGAGCCCTGGGGGACACCTATGGGCGCAACCTGTATGAAGATTCAGCACAGGAGACTGAGAAAGAGCAGACCCAGGAGAGAGCAGCATCCTAGAGAGAAGAGGAGGGAGACAGACAACGTCAAAGACTACAGACACATCAAGAAGGATGAGGATTGAGAAAGGGCCATCAGATTTAGGGATTAAGGGACCATCAGTAACTCTGAAGAGAGCCATTTGGGTTAAATGATGTAGTTAGGAAACCAGACCACTGAGAGTTAAGAGAGTGAGAGAAAAGGAAGTGGAGACATCCATTGTAGACAGACTTCTCAAGGAGTGTAGTCGCAAGAGAGGTGAGATATGAGCCTAGAGCTAGTGGGGATGGATGAGTCGGGCAAGGGTTAATGGAAAATGAAGGAGACATTGTAGGCAGGAGGAAACCTCCAGTAGACAGTGATCCAATACCAGTGAGAACAGAAGGTGTAGATAGTAGAAGGGCCAAGACAGGGTGGAAGGGGCTGTCTTGCCAAGGAGAAGAGCTTCCTCTTCCTGTGATGCAGGAGTAAAGGAGGAGATGGCCACCTGGAGTATCCGAGTGATCCAAGATGAGGAAGGGGGAGAAGAGAGAGCTCACTGAGGTGAATGGCCTCAATTTTTCAGTGAAATATGAAGCAAAGTTCTCAGCTGAAAGACTGAGGATGGCGGGGGGTGGGGGGAGCCATGGGAAGCTTGAGAAGGGATGAAAAGTTTCAGAAGAGCCGCTGAGGCCGGTGCTCAGGTCTAAGGTGATTGCCTTGACACGGTGAGGGCCCAGTGAAGATAATGTACTATCCATTTGTCGTGGGCCCAGTGAGCCAGGTTGCATGGGTTTTCCCCACCTTCGCTCGTTAGCAGGTGAGTGAGGGTGAAGGCTGAAGGTGGTGGGAGCGATCCAAGGCTCAGGTTTGGCGGGCCAAGATCAGTGCGATGAGGAGGCAAGACCGGAAAGGGAGAAGGGTGTAACCTAAGACGAAGATTCAGAGCCGGGGCCCTTCTTCAGTACTGGAAGAAATGTCTTCATGGGGCACTTCCTGCCCTGTTGAAATCTCTGATCTAAAATAAATAGCCGGCCCCCCGATCCAGACCTGCTGAAAGAATCAAATCCTCTAACATCTGGGATGCCCAGAAACTAGGAAGGGCTCCTTGTGTGGAAGGCATCTTGCTGACTCCCATGGCCCATCTCCCTCCATATTCACTAGACGTCCATCTGCCCGTCTCCTGGCTCCCTCTCATCCCAAGCCTCCTCCTATTCTTCCTGCTCTTTGGGGGCTCCCTCCCTTTCAGCACATTCATGCTTTGGATGCCTTTCTCTCCCCAGATGTTCTCTTGGCAGTCTGCCAAATTGAAGGTCAAGCTCTTTTTTCTTTTTTTTTATTGCATTGAAGTCCTTCAGATTTCTCACCTGGGCCTGGTAACCTGATGGGCTTCCAGAGACAGCCCTGCTTGGGCTTGGGGCAGACGGACTGCCTGAGTGCAGGTGAGAGGACAGGAGGAACTCACCCAGCCCATGGGGCTCCCAAAAAGCTTTTCCCTCCCCTAACACACACACACACACACACACACACACACACACACATTTTCTCTCTCTCTCTCCCTCTCTCTCTCTCTCTCTCTCTCTCTCTCACACACACACACACACACACACACTCTCACTTACACACTTGCTATTTGTCTTTCCCAGTTGTTTATCATGTCTTGGACGATTTGCTCTCCCAAATCCTCACTCAGCCAAATTTGAACTCAGCTCACAAGGCAAGCTCAAGGAGATGTGCAATCCAAGCCAAATTCCAATAATCCCCTCCATTCCCAGCACTCTCTTAGCGAGGAACTGTGTCCAAAGAAGCCATCAAGTTTTGTCTGGAAGGCTTGTTTTTTGTTTCTGTAAATCAACCCCCAGGGTCTCTCTCCCTCTCTCTGTTTCTGTCTTGTCCCGCCCCACTCTGTTTTTCTCTAAAGTTTTTGGTCTCTTTTCCATCCCTCTCTGCTTCTCTTTCTGACTCTTTCTCTGGCTTTCTTTCTCTCTGTGTTTCTTCCTCTTTCTTTTCTGTTCTCTTTCTCTCTTTTTCTCAGTTTTTGTTGTGCAGTCATTTTCAGATATGTCTCACTCTTTGTGACCCCATTTGGGGTTTTCTTGGCAAAGATGCGGAAGTTGTCTGCCATTTCCTCCTGCTTTACAGATGAGTAAACTGAGGCAAACAGGGTTAAATGACTTGCCAGAGTCACACAGCCAGTAAGTGTCTGAGGCCAGATTTGAACCCAGGAAGATGAGTCCAGGCCCAGTGCTCTGTCCTCTGCACCACTCAGCTGCCATTTTTTGTCTCTTTCTTCCCTCTGTCCATGTCTCTTCCTTGGCCTCTGTCTTCTTTCTTTCTGTCTCCTTTCTTTGTTTCTTTCTGTCCCTTCCTCTATCTCTCTGTCTTTCTTGTTTTTCCTCAGTCTCTTTTCTCCATCTCTGTTTTTGTTTCTGTCTTTCTCTCTTTGTCTCTCTATCTCTATCTCTTCCTCTTCCTCATTCTCAGCCTCTATCATTGAATCCTGCTGTTTACAGTATTTCTCCCTTCATACTTGCTCTATGATTTTATTTAGGATTGACAGAAGTCTGGTTAAGGGTCCTGCTCCCCCACCCCCCGATGCTGATGCCTCTAGCTTTGCTAGGCTTTGTCTGCCACTCTCCTTTACCCCCATACAGGGGCTCACCTCCAGCTGGTTTTACTTCATGCTGGTTCCATGATCTGAGGAAGTTATGGAGGTGTGGAGATAGAGCACTGTTCATGGGGCTTTCTTGGCAAAGACACTGGAGTGGTTTGCCATTTCCTTCTCCAGCAGATTAAGGCAAACAGAGGTTAAGACTTGCCCAGGGTCACATAGCTAGCGTCTGGGCCCAGATTTGAACTCAGGTCTTCCTGACTCTAGGCCCAGTGCTCTTTCCACTGAGCCACCCAGCTGTCTCTAAGGCAAAGAAGAGGAATGGAGACAAAGAGAAGTCACATAGAGAGTGAGTGGCCAGACTGGCCCTGGGACCTGATCCACTCTCTACCATATTGCCTATGTAGGTTGGCACTAAGCTCCCCACTGGACTTAGCAAGGTAACAAAGGAAAGTGTTCTAGATTTGAAGTCAGAGAACCTGTCAGCCACTTATTCCTTGTGTGACCTTGGGTAAGTTACTTTACCCTGTTTGCCTCAGTTTCTTCATCTGTAAGATGAGGACTTGGGCTAGTTGGCCTCTGAGGTCCCTTCTGGTTCCACCCTGATGATCCTAGGCTCCTCTAACACGGCAAGGAGGTGTGAGATGGAAAGTCACCCCCTCAGTCCTCCTGGATGGCTGCATGACCCTGAACAAAGTCCCTGAGGTCTCTGGGTTACTAGTGGAAATCCAAAGTGGGGCAGTGGAGTTCCCTGGACTGTTGGGTAAGAATGCTCATAGGAGAGAGAACAGAACAAGTCTCCAGTGAGTAACAGGCCTTTTGAGAGGCGAGCAGGAGGCCAGGCTACAGCTCGGGTGATCTTACTCATGCTTTATGGGGTGTTGACAGCCTGACCAGGCCTGTGTAACTTCCCAAACAAAGTCTCTGCCCCTCAGACTTGGAGTTTAAACTCTAGAGACAGAGTCCAGCAGACAGGGCCCCTTGGGACTTCTCAAAGAAGCTGAAAGGCTTTCTAAGGTCTCTGGAGAGAGCAACCCAGAGACCCAGGCCTAGAGATTGTGGAGGTGGGGTAGGCCTGTTATCACAGACCCAGAAGGGGCCTCAGAGGCTACAGAGGCCAGCCAGCCTATTATAGATGAGAAGAAACTGTGGCCTAGGAAAGTTAAGCACTTTGATACATAGATCAGACTCTTCCTTCTGCACTAAGCGATCCCAGGTGCCCCCTGCCCCCACCCCAGTCCTCAGTGTGAGTAGCGTTCCTCTTAAACCTGCTCTCCAGTTCCTCTGTATCTGACTTGTATGGACTCAATTATATATGTTGTCTCTCCCATTGGAATGGGAGCTCCTTGAGGTCAGGGATTGTTGTTCTGAATTTCTTCAAATACCCAGGGCTTGGCACCGCTCCCAGCACAAACTAAGGAGACTGTGTTGTTGTTCAGTCATTTCAGTCATGCCTCATTCTTCATGACCCCACTTAGGTTCTGGTTCTTTTATCAGCAAAGATCCTGGAGTGGTTTGCCATTTCCTTCTCCAGCTCATTTTACGGATGGGGAAACTAAGGCAAATAGGGTTAAATGACTTGCCCAGGGTCACCCAGCTGGTAAGTGTCTGAGGCTGGATTTGAACTCAGGTTTTCCTGACTCCAGGTCCAGGGCTCTACAGATGAATAAACTGAGGCAACCAGGTAAACAATTTATACGATGACCTCTATACTGTAAAAACAAATCATGTTGAAAGCTGTAAGAACTCTTATCAATTCACAGACTATTCATGGTTCCAAAGGCTCAAGGATAACATGATGTACACATGCATGTACATCTACATGCATATGGCTTAGAGCCCATTAGGGAAATTACTTTGCTTGACCGTGCATATTTGCTACAAGAAATTTGTTTTTCCCCTTTTCTTTCCATCCGGGTAAGGGATGGGAGGGATAAAAGGAGGGAGGGAGAGAACATAGATTTCTGTTCACTTAAAAATAAGAGAGCTGACTGAGTGTCACAGATATGGGATGTGGCATTTGCTTTGAGATGATGTATTGTCAGTTTTATTTGATTATTTTATTTTGTTTTAAGAGACTTCTCATAAAAAGGTAATAATCTGTAAATGCTTATAATACGAAAACAAAACACTTCAATCAAACTGAAAGTGGCCTAGAAAGAAACTGAGGCACAGAGCATTTAAGTGACTTGCTTACTTTCCCTTGGAGGCAATCTCCTTGGCAGGGAATCCTGGCTCCCTGTGAATTTTGTGACCTTGGGTGTGTCACTTGCATAGAAAGAACAGTGACTCTAGAGTCTGAGGACCTGGGTTCAAATCCTGCCTCTGCCACTTACCAGCTGTTCCACCCTGGGCAAATCACTTCATCTCTCTGGGGGTCCATTTGCTCATCTAGGAAATGAAGGGTTTGGCTTAGGAGGTATCGAGGGTCCTTCCCAGTTCTAGATTAGGCTCTTCTCTGTATCTCCCAGCAGATCCCTCTGCTCCTCATCCCAGACCAGGGGCCTTCCCAGGGCCAGCTGAGTCCATCCCCCAGAGGCAAGACCCCAGCTCCGAGTCCAGAAAGCTCAGAACCCTGCTGTGTTCCCCTTGTGCTCCTGAAGCCCCCAAGGGGGCAGGGAGGAATGCAGGTCCCTCCCCTCCCCTCCAGGGCTCCCTGCCCCTGGCCTGGGCTAATGGCTGAGGAAGGTCTTGTAGCTGAGCCAAAGACAGACAGACAGACACCTAGACTTTCCTTAGCGGCCTACACTGGTTGGCAAGAACTGACTTCTGTGAAGAGGGTGGAGACAGGGTGTTTGAGGGGACGGGGGTGGGGGAGCACTTGAGGAAGCTATTGCCAAGCCCTAGGAGGGAGTAGAGAGCCTTGGGGCAGCCGCTGGTCGTACAGAATGCTGTGTGTTTGGGGGGATTTTTTGTAAATCGCCAGTCTAAATAATAGACTGAAACATTCCCCCGCCTCGCTGACCAGCCAAGGCCCTTGCCAAAGAACTCGCTTTGGCTGTGATGCCCACCCCCTCATCCCAGAGAGCCTCCGGGTGGGCAGGGCAGGGCCATTCCTGCTGGGCACGAGGCTTAGGCAGCCCGCTCCAATCCCAGGCTGTGTAGCTGGTGTGGGGAGCTTCCCGGGCCCAGTCCGCAGGGAGGAGAAGGGAAGGAGGCCTTCTCAGAGCAAGGGAAGCCCATGCCTGGAGCGTCTACCAAGTGTGGATGCCTGGACACCGGCTGCCTTACTGAGACTTGGGGAGATTCCGGGTGTGGGGAGGAGGGCAAAGCCCTGCTCTATGCTGGTAGAGCCCTGTCCTGAGAAGGCCCCTGGGCTCTGCAGGATGCACAATCTTATTTCGTGTAACTTCTCACCACGCACCCAAAACAGCTGTCTTAGGTGTTCACTCAATGTTGTTATTCAGTTGGTTGAACTGTGTCTGACTCTCCATGACCCCATTTGGGGTCTTCTTGGCAGAGATACCGAAGTGGTTTGCCATTTCCTTCTCCTGCTCATTTGACAGATGAGTAAACTGAGGCAAACGGTGAAGTGACTTGCCCAGGCTCACACAACTATTAAGTGTCTGAGGCTGGATTTGAACTCATGAAAATTTTTCTTCCTGATTCCAAGTCCAGCACTCTGTGCACTATGGCGCCACCTAGCTGCCCCTGTTCCTTCCATAAAAGGTTCCATCTTCAGCCTCCAGACTTTGGTCCAGATGGTCCCCCCCCCCCCCCCCCGTGTCTGGAATGCACTCACTCTTTACCATGCCTGGCAGAATCCATAACTTACTTCAAAGCACAGCTCAGGTCCCACCAACTGTTTGAGGCCTTTCCTGAGGCATGACTTCACTTTGTATAACTTGATATATAATTTCTATTTGCTTATTTATCTATACATTGTATCACTTAGTAGAAGACATTCTTGAGGACTCTTCTGTTCATTCCTGTCTTTGTATTCCCAGGACCTAACACCGAGGTCTCCTCCATAAAAGCCTTAACATTTGGAGAGTTGGATTGAACTTGAGACACAAACTTCCTATGACCTCAAGGAACTCTTAGTCTGGTGGGGGACCCACAGCCCTTGCCCTCAGTGAGCCCCTGGTGTAAGGGGGACCCACAGGGGAGCCTGTGGTATGATGGAAGACCCACAGCCCTGCCCTCAAGGAGCCCCTGGTATGTATGATGGAAGACCCACAACCCTGCCCTCAGGGAGCCTCTGGTACAAGGGGGAACCCACAGCCTCTACTCTCATGGAGCCCCTGGTATGTATGATGGAGGACCCACAGCCCCTGTTCTCAGGGAGCCCCTGGTATAAGGGGGGACCCACAGGGGAGCCCGTGGTATGATGGAAGACCCACAGCCCTGCCCTCAGGGAGCCCCTGGTATAAGGGGGACCCACAGCCCCTGCTCTAAGGGAGTTCCTGGTATGATGGAAGACCCACAGCCCTTGCCTTCAGGGAGCCTCTGGTACAAGGGGGAACCCACAGCCCCTACTCTCATGGAGCCCCTGGTATGTATGATGGAGGACCCACAGCCCCTGTTCTCAGGGAGCCCCTGGTATTAGAGGGAACCCACAGCCTCTACTCTCATAGAGCCCCTAGTATGTATGATGGAGGACCCACAACCCCTACCCTCGGGGAATTCTCTTTGGATGAAAAGTTGAACTGACAGTCCTGAAAAAAGCAAGAACATTGAGAGCTTCCAGAATCACATAAACAAGGGAAAACAAGCCCAATGCAAACAGATCTGCTGGAGAAGTGTTCAGGGGACTCAGAGGAAAGGAGAGGCCCGGCTGGGTGGGGCTGGTCCAGGACAGCTCGTTGGGGGAGGAGTGATGGAGCCAGGTTCTGAGGGAGGGTAGGGCAGGACTGGCAGCGAGCAAGGGGGTGCCAGTCCAAATTAGAGAATCAGATCGAGAACTAGAAAAGCCCTCAGAGGCTGTTGACTCCAACCCCTTCATTTTATAGAGCCAGGGAAGTGGCATGATTACACAGGTATTGAGAATCAGGGGCAGGATTTGAACCCAGGTCGTCTGACTTCAAACCAGTGCTCTCTCCATTAGACTACATGTAATGAAAGATCCTAGAAAATAGCCAGGGATCAAGGGGAGGTGGGAATAGAGTCCCAGGGAAGTCTGAATCAGAGCTCTGGGCCAGGAGTCCAGAAGACAGAGCCCAAAGGAAGTCGAGGTGAGGGAGATGGGGAGAGGAGCGGGACAAAGGTCCAGGCTGGGGCTTGCAGACCTCCAGGGCATCCTTCTTCTCCCCTAGGATCTACATCCTTCATCTCAGCACAGCCCTCTCCCCCTGTCCTTCCTCAGCAGCAGGGAAACTCTTCAGTGTCCTCGGGCTTGCTTCCTCTTCCTTACGGCCGTGTCTGTCTGCTGTGCTCTTCCACTTTGTTCCCATCGGTGTCTCTGCAAAAAGACCTGGGTTCTAACCCCACCTCTCTCCACCACTGTGTGATGGGCACCTCCTTCTCCAACCCGCAACTGGCGATGTGAGGATAGGAGTCTTCCCGCCCTCGCCAACGTGCTGCTGGGTGACTAAATCGAGGCTTCTTCTTTCCATGGCATCAGGCATTAGGGACACCTTACTGTCCCCCAAATATAGTGATTGGAAGTGGGTGGGTAAGGGAAGGGAGCAAAGGAAACTGCCCTTGTCTGCTGCGTGTGGGAGGTGTCTCCTGGGGCTAGACAGGACACACCTGGCCTCCCCTCCCCAGGACAGCCTCTGAAATTCTTAGACATAGCTAGCTGTGCTGTCCTCCCAGTGTCTTCTCTCTCCAGGCTAAGCACAGGAGGAAAGTGAGGCCGGGAGTAGTTAAGTGATTTGCCCCAGGTCACACACGCAGTACCTTCACACAAGAGAGGAATCTTCATTCCATTTTGAATGTCTCTGCTCTAACTCCTTCAATGACTTCCCAGTGCCTATAGGATATAATCGGAATTTGTCAGTTTAGCATTCAAAGCCTTTTGGTTCCAAACTGCCTTTTCAGACTTCGCTCCCATGGTGGTTTTGCTGATATTGTCCCTTCTCCTAGAGTGCCTTCCTTCTCCTCTGCCGCCCACCATCCCACCCCTCCTCCGAGGCCTACCTCCAATGCACCTTCTTTGGGCTGGCCTGCTCCGCCCCAAAGCACCCACACGTCCTCTTCAAGCCTCTGTATTGAGGGATGCTTGAGATAGTGAATTCATTCCAGATGGCCCCGACCCTCTCCAGTACTCGGGTCCTTGAGGGGTACTCCCCCTTAACAACCCCATCTGGGAACTCCGCTCCTGGGAACTTTAGTTTGGGGATTCCTGAATCCCTGGGATTTTTCTCCCTCAGTATTAGCTCTGGACCCTGGGCCCCCATTGGAGCCCATGATATCAGCTGATCTTTCCATAAGACTTTAAAAATTCCAATGTGTTTTACGAACCTCATCTTTGAGCCCTTACAGCAACCCAGAGAAAAGATGTTTATAAGATGTATCCGTGCCTCCATTCTTTCATTCATCTGCATCTCAGTTCCCTGATATGAAAGGTATTGTGGGGATTATCACCATCCCCAGCTTACACCTGGGGAAGTGAAGCTGTAAATGAATGAATGAAAAAGCATTTATTAAGTACCTACTATGTGCCAGGCATAAGGACACAGACAGATAGATCAATCCATGGATTGCTATCTATCAATGATCCATCGATCCATCTGCCAGGCACTGTGCTAAGCACTTCACAAGTATTATCTCAACCCTGGGAGATAGAGGCCTTTATTTTCCTTATTTAACAGTTGAGGAAACTAAGGCAGACAAGGGTTAAGTGACTTGACTAAGGTCACACAACTAGCAAGTGTCCCAGGAAAGATTTAAACTTAAGTCTCTCCTGACTTAGAATCATTGTGCTAGGACTGGATTGGACCTTAAAACCGCACCCCACCCCCCATTTTATAGATAAGGAAAATAAGGCCCCAGGGTAGAGCACTTTGCTCAAGGCCACACATAGAATGAGATTTGGAGCTGCAAAGGCCTCTTCCAGCTCTAATTTCTGGGCCTCTGACCTCTAAGGTCTCATGCAGCTCAGCGTTTATGATTCTATGGTCCTGTGAGGGCAGACCCAATGAGTCACCGATATGCCTTGGAAGCCAAAGAATTTAGCATGATTTTAGATTATACCAAAATAGTCCTGGTGTCCAAGACTCACTCAGGAGGTGATGGGGGGGGGGGGAGCCTGGACTAGAGGTCCTGGTCAAATCAGATCTGGAGTACCATATTCGATCCTCAGCATGGACAGTTTAGGACAGACCCCGACCAAGTGGGGAGTGTCCACAGGAGAGCGAGCAAAATTGGTGAAGGGCCTCAAGGTCATACCATACAGGGGGCCGTGGAAAGAACTGGAGATGTTTCGTCTGGCGAAGACTCCAGGGGAACATGATGACTGTCTCCAAGTATTTGAAGGGCTGTCATCCAGAGGAAGGATTGGAGATGATCTGCTTGGACTCAAAAGGCAGAGAAAAGTAAGTGGCTGAAAGTCGTGGAAGCAAATTTCGGCTTGAGCTGGGGGAAAACTTCCCAATGATTCCTGAAAAGAGAGGGGGCCGCCTGGAGAGACAGGGACAAGTCACTTCACCCTGTTTGCCTCAGTTTCCTCATCTGTCAAATGAGCTGAAGGAGGAGATAGCAAGCCATTCCAATACTTCTGCCAAGAAAAACCCAAAAGGGGTCACAAAGAATGGGACACAACTGAAAAAAATTGACTGAACAACACTAGCAACAACAAAGGGACAGTGTCTATGACTTTCCTCCAAACCCAGAGGCTTGGATGCATAAGGTCAATAGAGACTAGACCAGGGGTGGGGAACCTGTGGCCTCAGGGTCCTTGGGTGCAGCCTTTTGACCGAGTCCAAGTTTTACAGAGTAAATCATTTTATTAAGGGAATCTGTTCTGTGAAGTTTGGATTCAGCCAAAGAGCTGTACTTGAGGACATAGAGGGCCACATGTGACCTTGAGGCTGCAGGTCTTCCATCCCTGGACTAGACCAAAGAGAAATGGCCTAAGACACAGTGGGCTAGGTTATGAAATGAATGAATGAGAGGAAAAATGAAAAAATAAACGAATAACATTTATTGAACACTAGGGCCTGTGCTAAGCAGGTAAAGATACAAATAAAATTCAAGACAGTTCCTGCCTTCTAGGAGTTTACATTCTAATAGGGCAAGACTACACTTATAAGAGGCGGCTGGGGAAGGATGTTTTCTTGGAGAGATTTGGGACAAGATCATCAGGATTTTCCAGTTGGAAATAGCCAAACCATACCCAAGCTGAAACTGACTGCCTTAAGCAGGTCTCAGTCGTAAAGGCCATGTCTTTGAGGAGGGACTTCAGGAAGCTGGAGGAGGGGGTCCTCTGGAGGAGGTCAGCCAGTAAGCCTGGCCACCTAGAGTCCATGCCAGGGGAGCAGGGATTGAAGGAGCTGCAGAATAAACTCAGAGGGAACATGATGGGATTTTATGTTGTTTTGTTTTGTTTTTAACCATCTCAATACCATTGACCATTTTTACTAGTTCACATCTTTATCAAACTTTGCTAGTTTTCCTACACCTTAGTAGATTTTGACTATTTATTTCCCATCAAACAGTTCTTTAACTATTTGAAGGAGTGTCCTGTGGAAACGGGCTTCAATCTGCTCTGCTTTGCCCCAGGGGGCAGAGCTACTAGCAGGGAACAGAGATCTGTCCAGTGTCAAGAAAAAGGTTCTCACAATTAGAGTCATCCAGAGGTTTCCCCGACCAGAAGTCCTAAGCAAAGTTGCTAATAGTAATGGCTAACATTTATGTAGAGTGTTGAAGTCTACAAAGAGCTTTACGTACACTATCCTCACAAGCACCCTGGGAGGAAGGGGCTGTTATCCCCACTTTACAAATGAGGAAACTGAGGATAAATGACCTCCGTAAGGGGGATTTCTGTTCATGTGTGGGTTGGATTAGATGGCCTCAGAGGTCTCTTCCAACTCTGAGATGCTGTGATTCTGGGAAGAAGAGGAATCCAGGGCCAGGGGAGGCCTCTGGGCCAGAGGAACCTGGAAAGCAGCAGAGACTGAGAGGCCCGAGGAGGTGGCGTCTGGATACGGCGCCCAAGATCAAAGCTTGGAAGGGTGAAGGGGGCTGGAGTGGGAGGGGTAGCAGGCTGGGGTTCAGATGGGGTCAGTGAGGGCTCAGGCTTTCGCTCACTGGGGGCTGCTGTGCAGCTAGCAGCTGGGCAGGGACTCATAAGGGGCAGCCGAAGGGCAAAAGGGAAGGTAACCCCCCAGTTCTGAACAATACACCCCACCCCTCGCTGAGGCAAGTGGGTTTGATCTACCTCCTTCTGTTGTCCCAAAGCTACCCCTCCTAGACTGATTTTCCCTTTCAAAGACACCCTTGATCATAGGCTCAGAGAGAGCTCTTATGGACCTCCATGATCTAACTCCTCATTTAACAGAAAAGGAAACTGAGGCCCAAAAAAACTAAATGGGCAAGAGATCAAATCGGTGCTTGTGTCCAGGCCCCAATACCCTCTTCTAGCTGCACCATTTTGACCTGGAGTGGGGTTTTTTGGGGGGAAGAGGAATCGGGGGAGAGAGAAACTTGATTAGTGGGAGGAGGGTTATTTAATTAACTTACACTTAGAATCATAGATTTGTGGAATTTTAGAGCTGCGAGGGACCTTAGAGACAGTTTCCAAAGCAGGAAGGGCTGGTTTCAAATCCCATCTCTGACACTTCCTGGCTATGTGACCCTGCACAAGTCACTTAACTCAGTGCTCCATTCAACTCTCCTAGACAGGAAGGAGAAGGAAAGATGGACACCTGCCTTGGTAGAGGGAGTTTCTCTACCTCAGAGTTCCCTGTGCAGATGAAACGTAACTCCAGCCCTTGTCCCTAAGGGGACCTCAAAGATAGGCTGAAAGTATCAGCTTGGACCATAGAGCATAGACATCATGAGAGCTGGAGGGGACCTCAGAAGCCAGCTAGCCCAGCCCCTCATTTTATAGATAGGTAAACTGAGACGTACAGAGATTAAGTGACTTGCTTAAGGTCATGCCAGTTGTACACAACAAAAAACAGTTTAATCCAGTTTCCCTAACTTCAGATCCAGGGGTCTTTCCGTTATACTGATAGCATCATGGCTGTGGAGTCAGAGGACCTGCGTTCAAATCCCCCCACCAGCCCCTTAACCTCCTTAGGACTCTGTCTCCCCATTTGTAAAATAAGGGAGTCAAGTTCACTGAGCTCTGTGCTCCCTCCCAGCTCAGATGTGATCCTATGACTTCTCCAAACTTTGATTTTTTCATCTGTAGAATGCGTACAGCCATATCTGTGCTATCTACCTCGTCTGGCTACATTCCACTCTGGTGTAAGTTCCTTTCGGGGTAGAGACTATTGTGTTTTTGTTCCTGAATCTTCATTGCCTCGTATGTCGAGGACAATATCTTAAAATGCTTGTTAATAGATTGGTTGGTCCGACTTCATCTGAGGATTTGTGTACAGTTTGGGGCATGGCATTATTTAGGAAAGATATTGATAAACTGGGGAACATCCAGAGACGAGCAGGGGATGGGGGGGGAGTGTCTCAGGCTCACCCGCTGTGGGATAGACTGAAGGAATGAGGATGATTAGACTGGGGAAGAGGAGAGACAAGATGGTTTGTCCATAAGCATTTGAGGGGTTGTCACGAGGAAGGGCAGACAGTAAGTCGGGTGAAAGATTTTGGCTCATTGTAAGGAAAAACATCTAATCGTCAGAGGCATCCAAGGCGATCCTGCCTGCTTCCCAAGAAGCCAAGGCTGGGTGAATGTTTTTGTAGGGGCGATTCCTACTCAGGCAGACTGGATCTGACAGCTTCGGGGGCCCCTTCCAGCTCTGGGCTTCCTTTGTCCCTCACCCATCACTGTCGAGAGAGAGCTTTAATGGATGGCAATGCACTTCATTGGCAGGAGTTGGTGAGTCCTCTGCCCTCATTTAACAGGAGCAGAGACCAGCGACAGAAAGGGATTGGTCAGAGGTCACACAGCCCAATGTCACCACCTGCACAAGGCATTAGCTTGCCCCCTTGAAATTACTTTGTATGATTTCACATGTCAAACATGTACAAGCACTTGGGCTCTCCACCTCCCAGGAAAGAATGAGTTCCTAGAGGGTAGAAACTATTGGATTTTTATTTTTGTATCTTTAATCCCATCAACAAGCCTTTACTAACTCTTTACCTTTAAGGAGGTCATACATACATACATACATACATAATGTATATATGTGTATGACCCTAAGTATTTGAGGAGACACATATGTGCACATCTATATACATAGATGTGCATATATGTGTGTATTACAAGGAGCTATGTACGTATATAGACACAGATACACCTTTGGCTATATATAAACACATGTATGTATGTATACATGTATCCGGTGCATGTCTGTATACATGCATGCATGAATGTATATATTACATATGTGTATAAAACCCAGAATAATCTTGACAACAGAGTGAGTGGGGGGAGGGTCCTAGCAGCTGGCAAAGGGTGGGGTGGGGGGAGTAAGGAAAGGTCTCACGCAGAAAGTGCTTGAGCTGAGCTTTCGAAGAAAACCAGGGTTTCTTAGGGGAAATAGAAAGGAGAGAGAGCCTTCCTGGCATGAGGGACATTTGGGCCAAAAGCGCAGCGATGGGAGATGTAGTCTCCTGTGGGCTGGATCACAGAGCACAGGAGGAATGCATCAAAAGCCTGGAGAGGTGGGCGAAGGGGCTTTCAGTGACAAACGAAGGGTTTGTATTTGACCCTAGAGCGAGTAGGGAGTCACAGCGTTAGAGAAGACCCACTTTGACAGTTACGTGGGGAATGGTTTGGAGAGAGGCAGGGGGACAAAGTGGGGGCTACTGCCAATGGCTCACACACAGAAGGCCCCCCATCAATGACCGCTGAATTGAATTGAATGAAGCAGAGTCACATGACTGATAAGCGGCGGAGACCAGACTTCAGCCTGGCTCTTTTTCCGCTTAATTGGGCATCGGTTGTCTTGGTTGCATTTTCCTATGTAAGGATCCAGCTAGACTAGGAGCTCCCTGAGGGCAGGCAGGGACAGAGTCTCTTTGCCCAGGCCTGTACTAGGACCTGAAGAGGAGATTCTGGACAAACATTACATCTTAGTAAATATGAACTGATTGAGGAGGGAGCTGTCTCTTACCCCACTCACTCCCATCATGCCCCACTCCATGAAGCCATAGACGAGGGGCCGGAGGGGATCCTGAGAGCTCAGAGGAGCAGAGGCTCAGAGTGGGGTACACTTGGAGGTCATTTTACAGATGAAGATACTGAGACCTTGCTGCTGGTGATGAGGATGTCATTCAGCCACGTCTGACTCTTTATGATCCCATGGACCACACTGTCCATAGGGTTTTCTTGGCAGAGATAGTGGAGTGGTTTGCCATTTCCTTTGCCAGCTCATTTGACAGATGAGGAAAGTGAGGCAAGCAGGGTTAAGTGACCTGCCCAGGATCACACAGCTAGTAAGTGCCTGAGGCCAGATTTGAACTCAGGTCTTCCTGACTATCCACAGTGCTCTATCCACTGAGCCATCTACCTGTTTCCAACCTAGAGCAGTTACCCAGGGTCCCACAGCTAGTAGGTGTCTGAAACAGTATTCAAACTCAAGTATTCCTGATTCTAGGCCCACTTACTTGGGTAAGTGACTTACCCAAGGTTACTTAACAGGTCACTAACAGCTAAACAAAGTAGAAAGGACCGTACAAGAACCAGGGCCTCCTGACTCCAAGCTCTTTCCTCCTTGGATCTGGCCCAAGGGCTCAGAGCCTGATCCAGATCCCCAGTGCACCCCCCCCCCACCCACTGCAGTCAGCCCCTTCCCCAGCAGTCTGTAGGCCCCACTCCAGAGAAGGTAAGGAGCCCCTTGGGGCAGAGAGTGAGGGAATGGAGGAGATAGATTTCTACACATCTGCAATTAATCATGAATGGCCTGTATATATTGTCTTTGGCCAAGTTCTCTGGAGTTTTTAGGTATGTATGACCCCAGACATGAGGCTGACAGGGGATGGGGCAGCAACCTCAGACTGGGAGGTCCCTAGAGTGGGGACGGGGTCTCCTTGTTCCCGTGTAAGACCTTTCACCCCAGCCCCCACCCCCCACACACACACTTTGGGCAGGCCTGGGCTGAGAAGTTGGAGGGGGGTAGCTGGGGGAGGGGGCAGTGCTCCATGAGCTTCCTCCTTTACTACTCCCCCATCCTTTCAGTCTGTCACGCATCTCATGTTGCCTCAGGCCTCTCTGTGTTCCAGCCCATCACGGGCCCCGTGCTGACAGATTGTATGTTTCCTGTAGGCCTGTCTGCCCTCACTAAGAGGCTTTCTGGCGAGAAGTCAGGGAGTCACCTCATCCCCAGCTCATTTTCAGAAACAGTCTCAGCCTCTCCTGGTACTAGAGCTCCCAGGGCTGTCTGCCTGCCCTTCTGGAGGGCTGTAGTTGGTGTTAGCTTTGAAACTCCAACTGCTGAGCCAGGAAGGAGGCTAGGGAAAGGGGTCCCCTCACTTCCTGGTACATGCTGGGAGAGTATCTGCTGTATCTTGGGGCCAGGGGAAGCTGAACTCCAGATTTCTAACCCTAGGTTTTGAATGCTGGGCTCTGAGTTCTATGTCTGAACTGCAAGTGTTAGTATCTATGCTTTAGGGTCGATGCTCTGAGTTAAGTAATCCAGCAACATGCACTTTTTAAACCTACTGTATGCCAGATGCTGTATTAGTTTCTAGGGCTACAAAACCAAAAATGAAATAATCTTGCCCTCAAGGGGCTTACATTCTATCAGGGAGAATATAAGTACATAAAAGGGATCTATAAAAGTGAACCACTTAGCAGGTGGAGGGAGGATAAGGAAAGGTTTCATGTAGATTCTTAACCTGGGGGCTATAAACTTGAAATCTTTCATTATTGATCATCCTATTTCAGGAGATTTGGCTTACTTTTTCATCCTATATGTTTTATTTTATTCATTTAAAAACATGATTCCGAGAAAGAGTACATAGGTTTCATTAGACTGACCAAGGAGCCCAGGACACAAAAAGAAGTTCAGAACCCCGATGTAGAAGGGGGCACTTGGGCTGAATTCTGAGGGAAACAAGGCATTTTAAGAGGTGAGGGTCTGGGGAGATGGAGCATGCCAGGCATTACAAAGAGCCAGTGCAAAGACATGGTGATGGGAGATTGAATGATGTGTATGAGGAACATTAGGGAGACTAGGCTTGCCAGGCGCATAGTAAAGCCAGTAAGATGGGCTGGGCCAAGATGTGAATAGAGGAATTTCTATGGACCCATGCTGGAACCTTAATGTTCTGGCCTCCACAGTCTGAATTTAGAGCCTTAGATTCAAATCGGGGGATATATAGATAGATAGGTATAGAGGTGGATAGATAGATATAGAAATAGATAGTTATAGAGATAGATGGCTTGTTTAATTTCTTTTTTTAAATAGGGGGGTTACTTCAGTATTTTATTTTTTCTTCTGTTAATCTAGGCCATTTATATTTTTGTACACATTCATGCATTTTACCTAGATTGACAGATTTATTGACATACAGTTGGGCAAAATAACTCCTAATTATTGCTTTAATTTCCTCTTCCTTGGTGGTGAATTCATCTTTTTCATTTTTAATACTGGTAATTTGGTTTTCTCTTTCTTTTTTCAAACCATGCTAACCAAAGGTTTATCTATTTTATTGGTTCTTTCATAAAACCAGCTCTTTGTTTTATTTTAGTTCAATAATTTTATTCATCCCTCCTTTAATTTTCAGAATTTTAGTTTAGTATTTAATTGGGGATTTTTAATTTGTCCTTTTCCTAGTTTTTTTTTATTGCATGCTTACTTCATTGATCTGCTCTTTTCTATTTTATTCATGTAAGCATTTAGAGATATAAAATTTCACCTAAAAACTACTTTGGCAGCATCCCATAAATTTTGGTATGCTTTCTCATTATTGTCATTCTCTTTGATGAAATTATTGATTGTCTCTGATTTGTTGTTTGACTCACTCATTCTTTAGAATTAGATTATTTAGTTTCCAATTAATTTTTAATCTATCTTTCCATGGCCCTTTATTTCATGTAATTTTATTGCATCATGATCTGAAAAGGATGCATTTAATATTTCTGCCTTTCTGCATTTGATTGTGAGGTTTTTATACCCTAATACATGGTCAGTTTGTGGGTGTGTGCCATATACCACTGAGAAAAAGGCATATTCCTTTCTGTCCCCATTTGATTTTCTCCAGAGGTCTATCATATATAACTTTTCTAAAATTCTATTCACCTCCTTAACTTCTTTTTTGTTTATTTTGAGATTATATTGTTCTAGTTCTGAGAGGGGAAGGTTGAGGTCCCCCATTATTATAATTTTGCTGTATGTTTCTTCCTGTAACTCACTTAACTTCTTCTCTAAGAATCTGGATTCTACACTACTCAGTGCACATATGTTTAGTATTGATATTACTTCAGTAATACTTTATTGTCTATGGTGCCTTTTAGCAAGATGTAGTTTCTTTTCTTATCTCTTTTAATTAGATCTATTTTTGCTTTTGCTTTGTCTGAGATCAGAATTGCTACCCTTGCTTTTTTTTTTTACTTCAGCTGAAGCATAATATGTTCTACTCAAGACTTTTACCTTTACTCTGTGTTTTCTCTCTAATTCAAACACATTTCTTGTAAACAACATTTTGCAGGATTCCGGTTTTTAATACACTCTGCCATTCACTTTCATTTTATGGGAGATTTCATCCCATTCACATTCACAGTTATGATTACTATATATTTCCTTCCATTCTATTTTTCACCCTTTTCATACTTTTCTCTCTCCTTTCTCCCTATCTCTCCTCACCAGTGCTCCCGACCACCGCCTCCCCCAACCTGCCCTCTCTTCTATTAGACCCTTCCTTTTCCCTTTCCCTTTCCCTTCCTACTTCCCTAAAAGGTAAGACAGATTTCTCTACCCAACTGAGTGTGTATGTTATTCCCTCTTTGAGCCAAATCCAATGAGAGTAAGGTTCAAAAAATGCTCACTTCTCCCTTCTTTCCCTCTACCGTAATAGGTCTTTCAAGCTTCTTCATGTAATATAACCTACCCCATTCTGCCTCCTCCCTTTTCTCTTCTCTCAGTACAATCCTTTTTTCACTCCTTAATTTTCTTTTTTTGTCACCACAACAAAGTCAACTTATACCCACACCCTCTGTCTAAGTATACTCCTTCTTACTGCCCTAATAAAGATACAGTTCTTAAGAGTTACAAGTATCATCTCCACATGTAGGGATCTAAATAGTTTAACCTTAATGAATACCATGGTTTCTTTTTTTTCTTTCCTGTTTACCTTTTTATACTTCTCTTGAATCTTGTATTTGAAGATCAAATTTTCTGTCCAGCTCTGCTCTTTTCATTAGGAAATTTTGAAAGTCCCCTATTTCTTCGAATATCCATCTTTTCCCTGATATATTATACTCAAGGTTGCTGGGTAGCTGATTTCTTGTTGTAATGCAAGCTCTTCACCCTTCCAAAATATCACATTCCAAGCCCTTCAGTCCTTTAGTGTAGAAGTTGCTAAGTCCTGTGTAATCCTGACTGTGGCTCCCTGATATTTGAATTTTTTCTTTCTGGCTGCTTACAGTATTTTCTTCTTGTCCTGACAGTTCTGGAATGTGGCTACAATATCCCTTGGAGTTTTCATTTTGGTATCTCTTTCAGGAAGTGACCAATGGATTCTTTCAATGACTATTTATTTGGTCATTGGTTCTAGGATATCAGGGCAGTTTTACTTGACAATTTCTTGAAAGATTCTGTCTGGGCTTTTTTTTTTATCATGGCTTTCAGGTAGTCCAATAATTCTTAAATTATCTCTCCTGGATCTGTTTTCCAAGTCAGTTGTTTTTCCAATGAGACGTTTTACATCTTCTTCTATTTTTTCATTCCTTTGATTTTGTTTGACTGATTCTGGATGTCTCATAGAGTCATTAGCTTCCACTTGCTCAATTCTGATTTCTAAGGAATTATTTTCTTCAGTTAGCTTTTGTACCTCCTTTTCCATTTGGACAATTCTACTTTTAAGGGAGTTGTTTTCTTCAGTGGATTTTTTTCTCCTCATTTGGCACATTCTGTGTTTTAAGGAGTTGTTTTCTTCAGTCAATTTTTGTGTTTCGTTTTCCAAGTTATTGACTCTTTTTTTCCACAATCCTCTTGCACAACTCTCATTTCTTTTCCCAATTTTTCTTCTACCTCTCTTACTTGATTTTTAAAATCCTTTTTGAGCTCTCCCAAGAGGACTTTTTGGGCTTGAAACCAATTCATATTCCACTTTGAGGCTTCACATGCAGGCATTTTGACATCGTTGTCTTCTTCTGAGTTTGTGTTTTGATCTTCCCTGTCACCACAGTAGCTTTCTATGGTCAGGGATCTTTTTTTGTTCTTTGCTCATTTTTAAAAGTTGAGCTCTGCTCCTGGGGTACGGGGGCATGTCTCAAACTTCTTGCACTGGGGGCCAGGGGTCTGGTCACTAGATTTTTGCGCTGGAACCTGTGGGACTGGTGACTTGCCCACTGTACTAGGGTGACCCAGCCTGGTCACACCTGTTGTGCCCTGGGTTCTGGGGCTGGCAGTTTGCCTTCTGTGCAGGGGCTGGAGGTCTCAGAGTAGGCCTGCTGTACCACTGGCCTGCTGAGCCAGGACCTCAGAGCCTCAGTTGCTGATCTGCGCTGTGGCTAAGAGCCTGCTGCTGGTTTGCCCAGACACCACCTGTGCTGAGCTGCGCTCTTCCTTTACCCAAGCAAGACAGACTTTTCCTGAAGTCCTTCTAAGTTATCTTGGGCTGGAAAATTGTTTCACTCCATCTTTTTGTGGATTCTGTCACTCTGGAATTCTTTTAGAGGCTTGATTTAACATTGTTTCTGAGGGAAACTGGAGAGAGCTCGGGCAACTTCCTGGCTTCTCTCTGCCATCTTGGCTCCATCTCCCAGAACTATGCATTGAAAGATTTTAAATAGAGGAAGGCTACAGTCATTTTAACTTGATGAGCTTCTGGGATGTTACTAAGTTTTGGTTAGGGGCTGGTTGTATCTTCCCATGGAAGCTGTGAGCTTCCATAATAGATTAAGAGATGAAAGGCCCTAAGGGTTATTGAAGGCAACATCCTCATTTTTCAAATGAGGATATTGAGACCTAGAGAAGTTAAATGGTTCTCCCAGGATCACACAGCTAATAAGTGTCTGAGGAAGGATTTGAACCCAGGGCTCTGTGACTCCAAAGTCCTTGCTTTATCCACTAGTCCCCATGCCTCCGCCTTGAAGGCCCAATGGTGATCTCTTTGAGAGCACTGGAGAAGATCTGAAGGGCTGCCTCTTTGAGCAGGAAGACGGGCCCAGGTCAGACCTAACATTGAAGAGAGATGAGTTAATTGGCTTGTTCCATGTGGGTCAGAATCATCCCAGAGTCTGTCAGGGAAAGTGAGAGTCTCTCGGCTTTTCCCCTTTTCAGAGGGGACCTGCCTGAAGAATGGACTTTAAACCCCCATGGAACACTGTCCCCCAGGGACTGGCTGACCCCTCCATCTTCCACTTCAGCAGCAAAAAATGAAGCAAATGGGAGCAGGAGTCAAATAGTCTGAGTTCCTGGACCCTGGGTTCTTGTGTATTCTGAATGACCAGGCGTAGCCCTGGTTGTTTAAGATACCACATAGATCCCTTTGCTCCAGGTTCTGAGCTCAGGGCTGCCCATCCTATGACATGGAGCTCTGGATATAGGATCCATGCTCTGAGCTTCAGGACCTAAGTGCTAGGCTTTTCACTCCCTACCCCCAAGTGATGGGTGTCCTGCTTTAGGGAGCGCTATGTCCACTCTATGGAGCAACCTCCATAGAGGTCAGATGGGAAAAAGGCAGGGAGGGAATGGGTCTGTCCAAAGTCCAGGATATGGTCAGAGAAGGTGCACCAACAATGGATTTCCAGTCACACCTCTCTGGTAATACCACCAAAGCTGAGTCCCAGGGATTACAATACCATCGAACGTCACTGGATGCGACCAATTTGAAAATCTGTTTTGCTTGTCTATGCATGTTTGTTAAACAGGCTTTGTTTGTCTTTTTAAAGGGTAGCAGCAGGGAAGGAGGGAGAAAGAGAGAAACTGGATTTTTGTTCATTGAAAAAAAATAAAATATAATTTTTAAAAGAATGTAAGCTCTTTAAATTTGAAAATGATGTAAGAAAGAAAGCCAGACTGGCATTTAGCGCTCTTCCCAACCTGGCCCCTTCCTGTCTCTCCAGTCTTCTTCCACATCACACCCCACTACATACCCTACAGTCCGCCCCTGCTTGGAATGCTCTCCCTCCTCAGAGCTGCCTTTTACGATCCCTGGCTTAGAATCAATTGCCACCTTCTGCTGGCTGCCATTCCTGGAAACTGCGTCGCTAAAACTATCTCCTACCTACTTTGGATGAATCTTCTGTCTAAAGATAATGTCTCCCGCATTAGAATGGAAGCACCTTGAGGACAGAAGCTGGCTTTTTGCCCCCTTACTTTGTCTCCCCTGCCCTGAGCTCAGTGCCTGGTACGTAATCATCACTTAATTGATTGAGATGAGACAAAAAACTAATAAATCAGTGATTCTATATGATTAATTGTTAATGTGTTGTATTGAGTTATAGTTGTATTCTAAAGAAAGAAAAGTGCTTTGCAATACATTATTTCAGTCGAACCTCATCACAACCCTCTGAGTTGGGACTATTCATTTTCTCACTTCACAAAAATTATTAGTATCCTTATTTCCATTTTATAGATGAAGAAACTGAGAGGTTAATTGACTTTGATTCATGTCAACAAACATTTATTAAGTACCAATTGTATCTGCAGCACTCTGTTAGGCTCTGGGGGATATATAGACAAAAATAGTCCTTGTCCTCAAGAAGCTTACTGTCAGGGAGATAGAAGGGTGAATGCACCAAGTAAAGAAGGAAATATATACAATAAGTGATAAATTATAGACAAAGTAATTTCAAGAGGGAGTGAGGACTAATGAGGATGTCCAGTAAGAGGTGGCACCCGAGCCGGGCTTTGTCCAAAGGAAGCTACGAGATGAAGAAGGAAGGAGTGCACTCCAGGCATGGAGTGGGGGGAGACCTGGGTGCAGAGACACAGCAGTGGAAGGTTGGATGTTATGTTGAAAGACTTGCCCCTTGTCCTGCAGCTAGGAAGCACCAAAGGTAGGCTTTGAACACAGGTCTTCCTGACACCATAGGTTACATTCCATTCTCTGTGACTTGAAGCCCTCCCAAAGATACAAGGTTGGATAAAGGGGAAGGTACCGGGAGGGTAGGAAGGGGGAAGGGTCAATGCCCACTGACCTTAGGAGGATGCAGAAAAGCAGATAGCCGGTTGTGCAATGTTGCATGCATCTGCATGGCTTCCTTTCAACCTTTAGCCAATGGATCTCATCCCACCCACTCTGGCTTTTCCAAAGGGCTGGCTTGCCAAAAGCAGACACTGAACAGGCTGTCCCAGTGAGCACTGGCTGCCAAGTGGACTCGGGTATTGCCAGGTGGAGCAATTAGGGCAGAGGGGCCTGAGTGTTCCAGTTGAACATACTTCAGAAGAAGCAGGAGGCAGGGGTGGGCCCCACAAAAAACCAGGCACATGCCCCTAGCCAGATAAGGGGCCACTCTAACTCCAGACTTTACTATTTACCTAGACCCATCTTCTTGTGGCCTAACATGCCTCTTCTTCACCTGGACCTGTGAGGATCTGACCAAACTCATCCTTTCAGTAACTAGGACCCACCTCCAGCACTTTCAGTTACTCAAATGGGTCTCAGGCTGGTCTTGTTTGCCCTGTGAATGCACTCTTCCCTCTAACCCCAAATATACACACACACACACATGCACACACACACATGCACGCACACACACATCATCCTGGATTCAGTACTTTCAAGTCTACCAGATTTCATGTTGTCCATAAGCATGTGCACCTTCCATGTACAAGTGGGTGAGTGGAATCACCTTTGCAAAATTTTTTGTACATTTTTTGGTGTTTTGACCTTAAGCTGGGATCCTTACTTGTTGCTGTAAGAAGGCTAGGGTTGGATGAAGCAGACAATTTTAGGGCACCTTTTCTAGCCTCTTCCTCACACCAGGAGGTGAGTAATGTGGTCCATTAAAGGGGGTTGCTGCTTCCAGTGAGAAGATGACCCTGTGGCCTGGGTTGCCTGTATGCAGGGTTGTGACTACAGCTCCCAGCGTATCTGCACCTACTGCTTCATCACCTGCCTGTGGCCGCAGGACTTTGATATAGGTAAAAGTGGTAAAATGTCTTTTGTAATGTAATGTCTTTTGCTTCACGCATAAATTGGATATAAAGTGAAGCAGAGTTATGTGAAGTCATTAGCCTCACTCTCTCTTCCAGAGTCATCAAAGTCCAGTGGTAAAACAAAAATCATGATGATTTCAGATGCAGTGGATGATCTGGGCATCTTTGCTGTCTAACCAGGCTCTTAGCACTCCACAGCACCTGCTTCAGCAGCCTTCATAGCTATTGGAACAAATTGCTCTCATCTACCCATTCCACCAGGGGAAGTCTTTACATGCTTGGGCACCCCTCCACTCACTGAAGGGTTTGAGATCCCTCAGTTATCCTCAACCTAGTTTAACCCACCTGCTGAAATGGTTTATCAGAGTGTGGCCACTGTACATCCTACAGCTTCTTGGAGCCACAGGTGAGAGTTGGGTGGATCCGGTAGACACCAAAGGTGGGCAGTCCTGAAAAGGCTCAGCAGCCTTCACACTAAAAGTACCAGTCTTCCCCGAGCACACCTTACACATCACTCTTTGGGATACAGATTTAGTAATAGCATTGCTGGGTTTTATAACCCTTTGGGTAGAGTTCCCAGCTGTTCTCTAGAATGATTGGACTAGTTCATAGCTTTACCAACAATCTATTGGTGTCCCAATTTTTCCACATCCCCTCCAGTATTCGTCATTTTCTTTTTCTGTCATGTTAGCCACTCTGATAGATATGAGGTGGTATTTCAGGCTTGTTTTAATTTGCATTTTTCTAATGAATAGTGATTTAGAGCATTTTTATATGACTCTACATAGCTTTGATTTCTTCTTCTGAAAACAGCCTGTTCGTATCCTTTGACCACTTATCAACTGGGAAATGGCTCTTATTTTCATAAATTTGGCTCATTTCCCTATATGTTTGAGGAAGGAAGCTTTTATCAGAGAAACTTGCTCTAATTTTTTTCAGTTTCCTGTTTTCCTTCTAATTTTGGATGCAGTAGTTTTGTTTGTGCAAAAGCTTTTTAATTGTGTGTGATCAGAATGATGCATTTTACTTATTATTCTCTCTACCTTTTGTTTGGTCATAAACCCTTCTGTTATCTATCGATACAGCAGGTTTTTCCCCATGCTCCCCTAATTTACTTATGATATCACCTTTTATGTCTAAATCGTTTATCCATCTTGACCTTATCTTGGTATAGCGTGAGAGATGTTAATCTATGCCTAGTTCCTGCCAAACTGCTTTCCAAATTTTCCAGCAATTTTTGTCAAATGGTAAGTTCTACTCCAAAAGCTTGGATCTTTGGATTTATCAAATACCAGATTACTATGGTCATTTATACTGTGTATTGTGTACCTAATTTTTCCACTGATCCACCACTCAATTTCTTAGCCAGTACCAAATTATTTTGATGATTATTGCTTTGTAATATAGTTTGAAATCTGGTACTGCTAAGCTGCCTTCCTTTGTTTTTTCCCATTGATTCCTTCATTATTCTTGACCTTTTGTTGTTCCAGATGAATTTTGTTATCATTTTTTTCTAGCTCTGTAAAATAATCCTTTGGTAGTTTGACTGGTATGGCATTGGATAAGTAAATTAACTTAGATAGGATTGTCATTTTTATTGTACTGGCTCAGTCCACCCATGAGCAATGAATATTTCTCCAGTTGTTTAGATCTGTCTTGATTTGTGTGAAAAGTGTTTTGTAATTAGGTTCATATAGTCCCTGGGTTTGTCTTGGCAGGTAGATCCCCAAGTATTTTATAATGATTGCAGTTATTTTAAGTGGAATTTCTCTTTTTATCTCTTCCTTGGTTTTGTTGGTAGCATATAGAAATGCCAATAATTTGTGGGGGTTTATTTTATATCCTGCGATTTTGCGAAAATTGTTAACTGTTTCAACTGCTTTTTTGTTGACTCTCTAGGGTCCTCTAAGTATACCATCATATCATCTGCAAAGAGAGATAGTTTTGTTTTGTCCCTGCCTGTTTTTATTCCCTTAATTTCTTTTTCTTGTCTTATTGCTATAGCTAGCATTTCTAGTACAATACTGAATGACAGTGGTGATGATGGATATCCTTGCTTCACCCCTGATTTTATTGGAAAGGCTTGAAGTTTATTCCCATTATAGATGATGCTTGCTCTTAGTTTTGCATAGATACTACTTATCATTTTAAGAAAGATTCCATTTTCCCTATGCTTTCTAACGTTTTCAATAGGAATTGGTGTATTTTGTCAAGGGCTTTTTCTGCATCTATTGATATAATCATATGATTTTGTGAGTTTTTTTATTGATTTGGTGAATTATGCTGATAGTTTTCCTAATATCGAACCAACTGTATATTTCTGGCATAAATCTGACCTGGTTGTGGTGTGTGATCTTTCTGATATATTGCTGTAATTTCCTTGCTAATATTTTATTTAAATTTTTTCATCAATATTCAGTAAGGAAATTGGTCTATGGTTTTCTTTCTCTGTTTTTGTTCTCCCTGGTTTAGGTATCAAAACCCTATTAGTGTCATAAAAGGAATTTGGTAGGACTCCTTCTTTACCTGGGATCTATTATTCTTTAAATGTCTCATAGAATTCACTTGTAAATCCACCTGGTCTTGGGGAATTTTTCTCAGAGAGCTCATTTATGACTTGTTTCCTACTCTTAACCCCAGCGACCATAGCGTGCCAATACTGTCCATGAGGTTTTCTTAGCAAAGATACTAAAGTGGTTTGACATTTCTTTCTCTGGTGAATTAAGGCAAACAGAGGTTAAGTGGCTTGCCCAAGGTCACACAGCTAGTATCTGAAGTCATATTTGAACTCAGGGCTTATAGACTCCAGGCGCAGTGACCTATCCACTGAGCCACCTAGCTGCTTCAAATCAATGTTTAGATGGGACTAAACTACAGAATTGGAAGGGGCATAAAAGGGAGAAAAGGAGGAGGAAGATAGAGAGGGATACAGCATTGGAATCATTTCATTCTGTTTCTTCAGAATTTCATTCTTGAACACTTCCCATCTCTTTGGGCCAAGTCCTTTCTTCTTCACAAAAGGACTTTATGCTGTATGATCCTACATATTCTTTCTCTGAACCCTTTACTGTCTCACTTTCCCAATTCTTGGGAACGTGTCCCACTCACCTTTATCACAGTCTATTATGAAATATTCCCATGGTTTCCATCATTCCCTCTGCCCTATCCTATCAATGCCTCCCTAGCAACTGGTTCTTTCTTGTTGGTGAGTATCAGATCCGGAACATCACTCCCCCTTGCAGGTTTCTCCACATTTTGAAGAATTAAATTACCATTAAAGCAAGCTATTAAATTATTCACTGTCTTGCTTTTAGCAGAAAAAGATCTCCAGCATCTGTCTGGATAATCAAGGTTCGCTGTGTCATCTGTTTCCCAAACTCCTCATTTATTTCCTCTGTCTGCCTCGGTGGTCTGGGTTATGTGCCAACGACAATATAGCTTCCACTTCTGTCTCCACTGATCTTCCCCTCTAGCTCTTGGATTCTCCAAAATCAGTATATCTTCTTAATATACATCGCTATTCCACCTCTTTCCCCCTTTTCTTACCCTGTTACTCTTGAATAAAGCGTAACTTTACTTCCAATGCCATATTCCAGTCATGAGGCTCACCCCCACCAAGTTTCTATGATACATGTGGTGTTAATTTTGCTTCTTTGCATCAAGACAAGTATTCTCAACCTTTTTTGAGTTGTGGACACCTTTGGCAGACTGGCAAAGCCAAAAACCCTGCTCAGAAAAACATTTTAAGTAAATTACAAAGGAAACCAATTATATTGAAATACAGTTGTCAAAATGGTTTTCTTTTTAATTCTCAGACCCCCAGATTAAGAATCTCTAATTAATGAGACATGTTCTCCTTGATAATTACTCGTACTTCTGATCAATCTGGGCAACTACTCCTGATATATTTGCCTTGATACTGTTTGCCTTGTGTTTTGCAGGGGTGAGTATCACTTCACGTTGTCATCTTGGGGAAGCCCTATTAATTCCAGCTATTCAGGAGTTCTTTTCCAGCCCATCCATTTGTGTGGTTCTTGTATTGCTCTCCCTGAAGGCCAATGCTTCCTGATGGGTCGGGACAGATTCTCCTCTATGTGCGTGCCTAAGGAAGATGGAATTCCCCTTGACAATTTATGTTCCTCCAAGGATCAGAGGGAGAACTCAGAGGTTTGGTAGAAGTGGTTGTGATGGAGGAGGGGGTGATGAGATTGGCTGGAAATTCGCCTGGTAAGGATCTGATAATGTGCTTTTGAGACTCCTTGTTCTGACATTGAGCACCATATCGAGGGAAATCAGCCTTCCATTACACGTTGGCCCTAAACTTTCAAGAGCTCTTTGTTCTCAGTCCTTTGATGATGCTGGGCCCTGACCTTCCATCCTGTCTTCTTTGGACCATCCCCAATGAAGGGTTGCAGTCCCTTCTGTACAGGGGACCGGGTCCTCTAGACCCTGGGAGGTCGGGTGTGGGCTTGTTGGCATCCCTTCCCATCTCCGGAGTCTTGGAGGCTCAGAATTCTTGTCCAAACCTTCCCTGAGTTTCCTTGCTGTCCTGTTGTTCTCCCCCTGTTCAACCAAGAAAGCTGCCCAACTGATCTTGACTTAAGTGCCACACGGATCTTCCTAAAGCACAGTCAGACCATTTTACTCCCCAGCTCATGAAGGTCCAGGGGCTGCCTATTACCTCTAGGATCAAACACAGACTCCTATTTGGCATTTAAAGTCCTGCACAATCTAGTTCTGGTCTATATCTCTCTAGGGTAATTACGCATTTCACTCCCCTGATATCACATGCTGCCATGTGTATGCTTAACATGCACATACCCACGAATTCTACATACCAGCCAACATGGCCAGATCACTACTTCCCATATATGACCAGCCATCTCCCACTGCTCCTCAGGCTTAGAATACTCTCCTCTCTCCTGAGCTCATCTCTTGGAATCCCAGGCTCCCTTCAAAACTCAGCTCAAGAACTGTCTCCTTCAGGAGGCCTGTCCTGATTCCCCTAGTTATTAGTCGTTCACAAAATAAATTTAGGGCAGCTAGATGGCACGGTGTATAGAACTTTGGGCCTGGAGGAAGGAAGATTCATCTCCTTGAGTTCAAATCCGGTCTCAGACCCTGGGTGACCCTGGGCAAGTTACTTTACCCTGTTTGCCTCAGTTTCCTCATCTGTCAAATGAGCTGCATAAGGAAATGACAAACTCCTCTAGTATCTTGGCCAAGAAAACCCCCAAAAGAAGAGTCTGACATGACTGAAATGAATGAACAACAACATATTTATTTTTACTTTTATACACTTTTTTAAAAGTATTTTTAAAATTAGTAGATGGGGTACAGCACAAAGAGTATCAAATCCTCACTCTTCTATTTACTATCTATGTGACGTTGAGCAAGAAATTTCTTCTGTCTGGGCCTCAGTTTCCTTAGGGGTTGGACTAGATGTCCCTGAGGTCTCTTCCACCTCTAAGTATATGATCCTGTGTTAACCCTCCTAGCAGAATGGAAACTACTTGAGGGCAAGCACTGGTTCACTTTTGAGTTGACGTCACCAGTACCTAGCCCAGCGCTCGGCACAAAATCATTAATTAATACGTGATGATTAATGAATTGATTGACTGGACCTGTAAAATGAGAGGCTTGGCCTAAATGGCCTCTGAGGTCTCTTCCATCCCTAGACTCGTGATGGTCATCGCACTTATTGTTTGTCCTTCATCTTTGAAGAAGACCGATGACATCACGGGGTGATGTCTTGATCAACTTGAGGCAGAGTCACACAAAGCAGTCAACCTCACTCCTCCAGAGCCATCCAAGTCTGTCGGCAAGATGACTGGCAATGGGCCAGGATGCAGTGGAGGACCTTGGTGTCCTTGATGTCTGACCAAGCTCCACAGCATTTGCTTCAGCCGCCTTCATGGCTGTTGGAACAAATTGTTCTCATCTCCCCACTCTGCCAGGGGAAGTCTTCACATGCTTAGGGAGATATACCCCTAACTCACTGGTGGGTTACCCTCAACCTGGTTTAGCCCCTTTGCCAAGATGGTTTGGCTGGGTCAGGGCCTCTACACATGCTACAGCTTCTTGGAGCCACAGGTGAGAGCTGGGTGGATCAGGTGGACACCGAAAGTGGATGGGCAGCCCTCACCCCACAAGTCCTAGGGAAAAAGCATTAAAGATCAGCTAGTCCAGTCCTGTTCGTCTTCGGAGGATAATACAGAAGCAGGCAGAGGGGAGGGGGAAACATGACTTGCCCAGGGTCACCCAGGTCATTTGCTGCAGAGTTGGGATTGGAACTTAGCTCAAATGCCACATCTTCCATGAAGCCAACCCCCATCTTCCCGTCAGAATCACTTGCTTTCTTTCTCTCCTTTGCCTCCATCATTGCCTATTTTATTTGTGTCCATAGGGAAGAAGAGCCCTGGGACCTGAATGAATCACCCTGTGGCAGTGTGGTGCAGTGGTTGGAGAGCTAGCCATGGAATCAGGAAGACTGCTTCCTTCCTCCGAAAGATGCTGGCTATCATGGAACCTCTGGTGCCCTAGGAAACACACTAAGACCATCAACTGCAAGGCAGGTGCCAATCCTACACTGGTAGAGGGAGTTTCCTTACAAAAGTATTCCTTGTAACAATAAAACCATAGGTCTGGCCCTGGCAAAAGTATGTGTGTCTTCTTACCTTCTTCAATAGAATGTAATTTACTCAAAGTCAGGATCTATCCCATTTTCTGTTTTTAAATTCCCTTCTCCTAGCTTAGTGCCTTGTGCAGAGAATGAACAAATGAGCCAAAGATCTTGGAGCCTTTAAGCTAGATAGGGGATAAATAGGAGGTGGTTCCTGTTCAGTTGTTTTCAGTCATGTCCAGCTCTTTTTTTGGGGGGGTTTCTTGACAAAGATACTAGAGTGGTTTACCATTTCCTTCTCCGGTTCATTTGATGGATGAGGAAACTGAGGCAAACAAGGCAAAGTGACTTGCCCAGGCTCATACAGATAGGATGCATCTAAGGCCAGATTGGAACCAAGGTCTTCCTGACTCCAGGCCCAGTGTTCTGTGCACTATGGCATCACCTAGCTGCCAATAGAGGATAATGAATGGAGGTATTTTTCCACTGCTGAAGACATAGCTCAGAGCCCCCATCCCGTTCCCATCTGCTGCAGGGCAGCAGATAAATCCTTGGAAGAATGGTCATAGAGGGCAATAGACATCAGGATGCCAGGATTTCTGAGTTCCATTCACTTGTTCTGAAGACTGGGCCCTGTTTCCTATAGATAGACCGATGGGTAAATGAATTTGAATGTGGAAAAGCATCCTTGCTGGATATGATGGTGAGACTGGGCTAAGAGTGGCTCTGGAATCTTGGCTCTGACCATGTGACAGGAACCTAATGGGAGAGGGAGGAACAACAGGAACCCAGGGCAAGGGGTGAAGCTCATTTCAGTAAATGGGGGGTTCAGTTCTTGGGATAGAGGTTTAGTGCTTGATGTGAGGACTTAGGTGCAGAGAGACAAGGGCTTAGGACTAGGTGCCAGGCCTAGGAAGCTGTCCCTGGGTTTGGACCGGCCGAGGATCAGCTCTGGTCTAGGCCTCTGGCTTCTGGCAAGGGGTCTGTGCCTCCAGAGCAGACTGTGGTCTGGCCTGGGATTCCCTCACTGAACCCCTTTGTGCCTGAGTGGCATTCAATGCCTGGCCCAGCATCCCAATAAACACCACCTTGGCTGTGCTGGGCAGGGGGAGGAGGAGCTGGGGGCTGGGTGGAGGCCGGCTAATATCTTCCATGTTACTTCATCTTTGCTCCCATTGAGCTCTTGTTTATTTCAGTGGGAACGCCTGGCCCCCAGACAGGGAAATCTCAGCCAAGCAACGGGGAGCCACGCCGAGGAGTGGGACCCAGCCACTTTCAAGAGGGAGGGGACCCCCTGGGGCCGGCCATGGGCCTCACTCTTCTCCTGGACCCCACCAAGGCTCTGCTGAAGGAGGGTGTGGCCAGGATGGCTGAGCCATCGCTGAACATGTACATGGTTGTGTGTGTTGGGATGGGGGTGGGGCTGAAGTGTGGGGGACCCTGAAACTGCAGGTTTTTAAAATTCAGGGATTCGTTTGTGAATGTAGCATGAGGCAAAGTTTAACACCGCACTGGAACTTGGGAGCCCTGGGTTTTAGTCCTGGCTCTATGGAGGTAGGTAGAGGTCATAGTACACAGAGTGGTGCATTTGGCATTAGGAGGCCTGGGTCTGAATCTGGCCCTACCATTTGGGATCATAAATTTAGAGCTTGTGGGTATCTGGGAGATCACTGACTCCAACCCTTGCACTCAGCAAGTGAGAAGACAGATGCCCAAGGAGGTTAAGAGTCGACCAGCGTCACAGATGGGTTAAGGGGCAAGCCCAGAACCAGCATTCTCCAACACTTCCTTCCTTTGTGACCTTCAGTATCCTTAATCATAAAATTAAGTGGTTGGATTATGTTACCTCTGAGGTCCTTGTCAGCCCAGATTTATACTCTGATACCCTCCTAAATAAATGAGAAACGTTACAAACACAGTCAAAAGAACACTGGGCCTGATGTCAGGAAGATTCATCTTCCTGAGTTCAAATCCGGCCTCAGACACTTACTAGCTGTGTGACCCTGGGTAAGTCCCTTCACCCTGTTTGCCTCAGTTTCCTCATCTGTCAAATGAGCTGGAGAAGGAAATGGCAAACTGCTCCAGTATCTCTGCCGAGAAAACCCCACGTGGAGTCATGGAGAGTCAGACATAATCGAAAAACATTTTAACAATAACTGTGCCCTGGAAAGAGGCTGGCATTGAAGATTTGAGCTCTAACACTAGCAGTGTGACTTTGGGCAAGTCACTGAACTAAGCCACAATTTCCTTATGAGTAGAAGAGGGTTGATCCAGGAGAAAATCCCCTAGAACTGGAAGTTCTAGGCTACGAGAAGAAGGACTAACACCTGTTATGTATGTAAAACGCAAATAGTCATACTTTAGAGGCAACTGGTGGCTCCGTGGATAGACCACTGGGCCTGGAGTCAGAAAGGCCTCAGTTCAAATCCAGCCACAGATAGTTACCAACTCTGAGACCTGGACAAATCACTTAACATCTGTTTGCCTCGGTTTCCTCAACCGTGAAACAAGGCTGATAATAGCACCTACCTCCCAGGATTCTTGTGAGGATCAAATGAGATAGTATATGTAAAGCACTTAACACAGGCCTGGCACACAGTAGGGGCTTTCCCTTACCCCTCACTCATTTATATAGACTCACTTAGTCCCTTCCCCCTTGTTCCTTTTCCCAGTGATCAAGAAAGGAAAGAATGCTGGTTTAGAATCCAAGGAGAATATTATCATAATAAATAGTGAAGTGTGAACTCCCCCTAGAACGCGGCACGCAGTAGGTGCTTAATAAATGCTTGTGGGTTCATTGGAATCGTGCCATCCATTCCCTGATAGAAGAACTCAGAAAGACTCCAATTCCCTGCCCCAGAGCTAGGATGGGACGTGTCCTGAGAGCTTTTTCTCCCTTTCTACCTCCCCCAAACCCCTCACACATCCTACAGTGGCCACTGGTTTCAGTAGGAAGGGGTGTGGGGTGTGGATGACTGTCCCATAGGCCCTTAGGAGTAACCGGACCCTGAGCACTTAGACCCTCAGTCCCCTGTCTTACAGGAGAAGGGCCTGGAAAACCCAGGGAAGGTTGTTCCTAACTGCCAGAGGAATGTTTCAGCTCTTGACCCAATGGCTGACCCTCCTCGATTTCTCTGAGGCTGTGGGATGGGCCCAAGAGGCAGCAGCAGCTGGGACTGAATTGAGGCCTGAGATACAGGGGTCCTGGGTTCTCACAGTGTCCTTCTTTACCCTGCCCTCAGCTATCCTGTCTGTAAAATGGGAGGAATGGGGTGGGGGTGGGCAGGCCGGGAGTGGAATAAATCTTGCCCAAGCCTCTGAGGCCTGGGAGGTAGGGAGGAGGAATGAGCTCATGTTTGTCCAGGAGTTGGAAACAAATGCTCAGTTAACATAAGGATTCATTGTCTTCGGGTCTGTGTCCTCAGGGCCCCCATCCTCCCCTTCCCTGCACCGCACCTCCCCAACCCCCACCCCACCCCTCACTGCAGCATCCATCAGTCAGCACACAGAGCTAGGGCATGCCATAGACGCCTCCTTGGCATGGTTCTAGGAGCCTCCAGAAGGCCAAGGCCCTTCCCCAATAAAGGCACCTCCCCACCTGCTCCAGGGCTGAAACATCCAGCCCTAGGTTTGGTTCCTTCAGCCTGAAGGTCTGTCAAGGTGCCATGGGAGCAGAGCAGAGCAGGCTGGAAGCTGGAAGATGAAATTCCTGACTTCATGATTTGGCCGAGGGATGGTCCCCTGCCCCAGCATCCTCGGCCCTGGGAGAGAGGAAGGAAGAGAAAGAGGGGAAAGAGAATTAGGGAAGGGGGCCGGGGACACAGCTGAACAGAAGAGCAGGCAGGGGGACCACACACACACCCTCTCTCACACAGACACACAAGCACTCACTCAAATATGCACACACACTCAGACACACACACACTCACACAGACACACATACACATTCATACAGACACACACAGACACACACACATACACACTCACGCATACACTCACACACATGGACACATACTCACAATACACTCACACACATCCTTGGGCACATATTCACACACACATATACTCACACTCACCAACTCAGATACACTCTCACCCACACTCTCACATACTCGCACACTCGCACATACTCATAGGGCAGGAGGGGATGGTGCAAAACTGTCTGGTGGAAAGAGTGCTGGATTAGAGTCAGACAACCAGTCTTGGACACTGCCCTGTCATCATCTAACTTTGTGACTTTGATTAACCACTTCCCTTCCCCCTCTCTCTGGGCCTCAGTGTCCTAATCTGTCAAACGGCAGGACTGGACCGGACAGTCTCTTTAGCTCTAGGACTGTGATTCTAGGAGCAGTAGAGTTGAGGAAAGGGGCCGTCCCCAGGCCAGGATCACTGAGGCTGGGACCAGAGAACAACCTGATGTGTCGATGCCTTCCCACTTGGCTCCTAGTCTACCATCTTGGGACCACATTTTCAATGGCTCTCTCCAGCAGGCTCAGTGCCCTGCCCTTATGGATGTGAACAAAGGTGCCAGCCCCCACTCCCTGCTCAATTTGCTGAAGAATGTGACCACTCTAGCCACACCCTTGGAGAAGCCTGTCCTCACCTCCACTAATCTGGAGGTTACTCAGGTTCTAGCACTGGGGTGGTGTGCTAGGGAGTCTTCTCGGTCCAACGGAGGGTAGAAGTAAGAAGTTTAAAAATGAGCCCTCTGTGCTTCTACAGAAAGGAATTGGAAGTGCCTTTACTTTGGGGGGGTGGGGCGGGAGATGAGAGCTCAGCGCTAGGGATGGAGGCTCATTGTGAGAAATGGGGGAGCCATGATGGATGTGAGCTAAGTGCCTGGGATGGGGCTCAGTAATAGGAATTGGGGGTTCAGTATGGAGGATTAGGGCTCGGGGCTGGGGATGAGGGATCAGGATTGGGGTGAGGAGCCTCAGTTTGGGGAATGGGATCTCAGTGTTGGAGATGGGAACTCAGTATTAGGAATTGGGGGCTCAATAAAGAGGACTGGGGCTCGGGACAGGGGATGAGAGATCCTTTTGGGGAATGGGATCTCAGTGTTTAAAAGCAGGGCTCAGTGCCAAGGATAATGATTCCATATTAGAGATAGGACTCAGTGTTGGGGATAGGGATTCAGTATTAGGCAGGAGGGTCTCAGCGTCAGGGATGAGGACTCAGTGCCTGGAATGGAGGCTTGGTATCAGGGAGGAGGGTTAGTATCTGTGCTGAGGGCTCAGTATTGTGAATGGGGGCTCCGTGCCAGAGAGGATGGAGATGGGGTACATCCTGCCTGGCCCTCTACTTTTGAATGTCTTGGCCACGCCAGAACTGTGCTGGGCACATTCTCTCCCCTGCTTCACTGTGTGCCCAGTCCTAGCTCTCCTTCCTGTCCAGAGGAGGGAGAGAGGGTCTCCCTGGTGGGGAAGGGGCCATAAGCAGGGGAAGCTTTGTACTGATCCCTGGGAAAAGGTTTGGGCTGCTTTCAGAAACACTCAGCTGGAGAAGCCCAAACAAAGGAGAAGTATTTAAACAATGGGGTGATGTGGTGTTGTAACGGTCTGTCTGCCACTGGCAGGGACGCATTCGCTCGGCCCCTCCCAGGGTCTCCCTGGGCCATGAGGGCGGGCAGGCACCAACCCAGGAGGGGCCCCACTACATGGCTGCCTCCCCTCCCCAGCTCAGAGTTCTCCAACATCAAATGTCAGAGCCGTGACAGAATTTACGGGTCATGCAGTTATGTCTGTGCATTTTATAGATGAGGAAACTGAGTTTCTGGGAGGGCCTCACACAGAGAGTTAAAGCCAGAGCTGGTTGGCCTCAGTGGAAAGAGCACCAGCTTTAGAGTCAAAGGAGTTGAGTTCAAATCATACCTCTGATGCATGACCTTGGACAAATAAATTTGCTGTTTTGATCTGCTTCCTCTTCTGGGGTCCTTTCCAGCTTGAATTCTATAATCCTGAGGTCAGCCTCCATCCTGGGTCAATCCATCCTCTCTCCCTTCATCCTTGTGGGCTCATGATGTGGATGGAAGGTCTGTCCTCAAGCCCAACCTTGTCTCCTAGAAGAGTGCATCACAACTAAGAAGGGAAAGGATGCAGGAGCAGCTGGATTCCTGAGCCCCTTTCACACTCTCCAAGCCACTCACTCCACTGGCTTTCCACTAGACGAGTGACCCTGTAAAGCCAGCTCCCCACCTGGCCCTGCTTCTGACTCTCCGGGCTTTGGCACTATGCTACCTCAACCACTATCTCACCTAAGACCTTTCTCTCCGAGGACCCTGGAACATCCTCGTCACCTTCTCCCATTAGAGAATTCCTCTTGGGGGGCCCTCCATTTGGGGGAGGGGCACAGGCCAGCCAACCTCTTCCTCTCAGCTGTGCGTGGATTCTCAGGGCCCCTTGACCACTGAGCCCTTTTGGAAATCAAGCTGTTTCCAATGGCTCCAATCCTTCACTATCTTTGTTGAGCTCTTCAGTCTTTCAAGGACTACAGCTTCCAGTTCTTTCAGCACCTGCTGATTTGAATTAATCCAGAACAGTGAGTTACCCTTTTATTATTCCATATTTGTCTTGGGTATCAGTCCCTTGGCAGCCATTTTCCTTTGGTCCTTTCTAACACAAAGATCACCCATTTTTCTGGGAGGGAAAACAGAAGCCAAATAAAGTTGACCAGTTCTACCTTCTGTTCTTAGTCCCTTATCATCATCATCCCAACCAACCTGACCAGGCTTTAACAGAAAAAAACCACCGCCATGTTTTTATTGTATTCAACTTTCCTTCCTAGCCTGAATCGGTTGTCATTGTATCCTGGGCCGTCGCCCATCGTCTTGATTTTTGTCCTGCTGCTGCTGGACTCCAATGACTCTGGAGGAGACAATGAGGCTGATGACTCTGCCCAACTCTGCCTCACTTAAATCCAATTCAGGCTCAAGTCAAGACATCACCCCGTGATGTCATCAGTCCTCTTCAGGAATGAAGGATCGACAACAACAAAAAAACCTGAATATTGATTAGCTCCTGACAACACACCCAGAATCAACAGCCACACCCCAGCTTCATAAAGAAACCTGAAAAGACTCTTATGAAATAGTGCAGTTAAGAAAACAACTATGTGTAACCCAGGATCCCCTGGGCATGGAAATGCCTGCGAAAGTCTTTCTGAGCATGCCCAGTGAAACCCGGGTTACATAGACAAGAGAAAAGTGAAAAAATAAAAATAACCCTGAGAAGGGGCATCTTGGATGGAGAAGCTAAAAACTTAGGAACTTTTATGCAGTGAAATTAATTGGTTGTTTGGGGGAGGGGGAGGCAAGGCAATTGGGGTTAAGTGACTTGCCCAAGGTCACACAGCTAGTACCTGTCAAGTGTCAGGTATCTGAGGCAGGATTTGAACTCAGGTTCTCCTGACTCCAGGGCCGGTGCTCTATTCAGTGCACCACCTAGCTGCCCCGAAAATGAATTGTTTTAAATGTAAATTGTCCCTTAGCAAGTTTAGCTGGTTACATTGATGGTCAACGTTAATTCTTCCAAAAATTTTAATTTTCAAAAGGAAGGATAAATGAAATGAAATGCTGATTTTCCTTGTTGGTTCCTCCATTTTTTGAAGGATGATATTACCAATGAGTCAGGTTAATAAGTAATTCATGGTCCTGTTTTTGGCAGAGGAAGCGTTTCCAGCAGGTGTCTGGATAAGCGACGTCCCCCATCACTACTCTATCATTTCTCTGTGTTTTCCAAAACCCTCATCTATTTCCTTTTTCTTCCCAGGTGGTCAATATTGTATTCTACTGAGAATATTACCTCTGCTACTGGCTCCATTGATCGCCCCTCAAACGCTCTCTACCGTTTCCAGATCCAGCTGCCGTATGATCTACACTTCATTATGTCTTCTTAAATACAATGTTCTTCCACTCCCCACCACTACACCTTTTACCTGCCCTGTGTCTCTTGAACAAGATGTGTCTTTCCAAGGCCATATTCCAGTCATGGAATTCCAATCACCCAAGTTATTGCAACCAATGAAATTATATTTGTTGTTGTTCAGTCATTTCAGCTATGTCTGATTTTGTGACCCCATTTGAGGTTTTCTTGGCAGAGGTACTGGAGCAGTTTGCCATTTCCTTCTCCAGCTCATTTGACAGATGAGGAAACTGAGGCGTGGGATAAAGTGACTTGCCCGGGGTCTCATAGCTAGTAAGTGACTGAGGCTGAATTTGAACTTAGGAAGATGAGTCAGTCTTCCTGACTTCAGGCCTGGCGCTCTAACCATTATACCAGATGTACACATCTATGTACTCATTATTTCGCCAGGTGGAATGTAAGCTCTTTGAGAGTAGAGATTGTGTTCATCTTTGTCTTTGTTTACTATCACAGTATCTGGCACATAGTAGGCAGTTAACATGAATGTTGATTGATTGATTGATTGATTGATAGGCAATAGGGAGCCATTGAAGATTCTTGAGCTGAGAAGTGGTAGGACAAGATCTGAGCATAAGGAAGATTAGTCATCAGCCCTTCTTCATTCTCCATGGTTGATGAGAGACTCCATCCAAGCTCCAAAACAAGACTTCCTAATAATGATAACTGACATTTCTACAACTCTTTGTTTTGTAGTTTTGACACTTTTTTGACGGTTTGCAAAGTTCACATCACCTCATTTGAGCCTCTCAACAGCCCTGGTAGGTGTTCGGATTCCCATTTTAACAGTAACAGCTAGCATTCACATAACACTATAAGGTTTGCCAAGAGTGTTATATCTGGTATCTCAATTCTCACAACAATCCAGTGAGGTCAGTGTAACGATTATCTCCATTTTATAATGAGAAGATATGTGATTTACCCATGATCACATGGCTAGTAAGTGTCAGGTCATCCTGACTCTAAGGCCAACCCTGGCCGCTAAGCGACACTGCCTTTCTCCCGAGTCTATTAAACATAAACATTTGACATGAGAAATACAAGGGGCTGACTTCTGGTGATCGCAGCCATTCTACTCAGTGAAAGGGCCACTTACTGTGGTAGATAGGGACTGTATCAGGAAAGAGTGAATTAGAAAAGACCAAGTATCAGGAGAAGATCTATAAACATCCAAGCTCCCTGCTCTTCTATGTTGGAAGGAATCAACACGATGCTGTTATTTTAAAAGTGGGAGAAAAAGAATTGAATCAGATAGGGAGACAATCTCAAGTTTGCACCTCTCCTTAGACATCACAGTTTATCATCAGTAAACAGGTTTGTGGTACATGTGGTACCTAGCAGTATCAAAAATGTCAGCGATGGTTCATTGGTTAGGGCAGAAATATTACAGTTTGGGACGAACGCTCCCTAGCAGCCTGAACCAGACTAAAATGCAACTGAAAAACATTTAATAAAATAAATAAAAATATAATGAAACATAGATAATGTTACATTTTAAAACTAAGTCAACATGTGGCCTAAAAGGATCCTTATATGTGCATTAGCGACCCCCCATTTCTATTTGAGTTTGACAACACAGGATTAGAACAAGGGCCTAAAAAAAAGGGCAGTCAGCTTCTCACAGAGGAAAAAGTCTTCCCACAGACCATACTGACCATGGACTAGCACCTAACCCTAGCTATAGACTGATTCCTAACTCCCACCACAGAATGAGCTCTAGCCCCAATCATGGACTAAGCCAAAGCCATAGGGGGAAGTTGCCTCTCAATCCTTCCCAGAGTCACCAATGGATCCCAAGGCTGTATGACATGGTAAGGCTATTGACTGGTGCTAGGGATCTCGTCACCAACTGGTTCTGGGACGGCCAGAGTAATCTTACTGGGCCACTGCAGTGACGTGATGGCTCAGTCCACTGGGACAGAGTGATAAATCTGGGCAAGTTCCTACATTCACAAAAGACTTAGGATTCCGTCATTCTAAGTTTTGTAGTTCAGCCACACTGGCATCCTTGCTAAGCCTCTCCATCTTGTCTTCACACTTTTGCCCTGAGGGTTGCCTCCTACCTGGACCACTCTCCCTCCTCACCCAGCTTCCTTTGAGACTGAGCTCAAGCACCACCTTCCACTGGAGGCCTTTCCCATCCCTCCAGCTGCTAGTGCCTTCTTCCCTAAGAATGCCCATTATCTTCCCTGTATAAGTCTTGTTTGGATCTATTTTTGTACATATTGTCTCCTCCATCGAAGTATAAGTACGCTCCTTGAGGACAAGGGATGTTCTTGCTTTTTCTTCGTATCTACAGTGCTTAGCACAGTGCCTGGCACCTAACAAGTACTTATTAAATGTTTGTTGACTGATCGATTGCCTCTTGTGTGCAAGCTGGTGTCACTCCCTAAGATTTCCTTCTAAAGATTTCAGAGCCCCCCCCCCCTCCCCAGGGGGAGGTGTCAGCCTATGTGTCTGTTTTGGTGAAACAGAAATCCTTGGGCAGAGATCTATTGGCCTTGCCTGTCTATGAGTTATGGCAGCCTATTAGGACCTTGACCAAGCCTTCTCAGATGACAAGAGAAACCATTCTACGATGGATTCTAGCCATAGACTTCTGCCAAGCAGGAAAGGCCTAAGATGTGTTAGTCTGAGATTTCTTTGTCATTACTAGGGAAGGGAGAATGAATTCGTGGCAGAAGTAGTTGAAACTAATGATAGAATCCAAGGCACCTGGAAACATCTTGTAGCGTCCCCCTCCGCCACCAGAATGGAAGCTCTTGGAGGCCAAGGAACCTTCCATTTTTGTCTTTGAATCACTCGCACCCAGCCCAGTCCCTGTGTGTTTTTGGAGAGGTCTAGATCTGTGTGGACACTCCCTCTAATGATAGAAGGAGCATTTGAAATATGTAGTCTTGGAGAGCTGCACGGGGTCATGCACTAGTAAGCGCAGTTTCAGAGACAGGACTTCAGGCCAGGTTTTTCTGACTCTACGGCCATCCCTCTATTTCCTATAAATGCCCCTCGGCCTTCTCTTACGCTGCCTTACACATAATGGGCACTTCACAAATGTTTGTCGGGGTGAGCTGAAAAGACATTTCTGTGCAGGTGACCCTTTCCAGCGCCCCTCACATCACACCTTGTTTGTCCTCAAGTCCATTCTCCACACAGCTACCTAAGTCATTTTTCTAAAGTATCTCTGTGTCACCACCCCCCCACCCAGTAAACTCTAATGGCTCCCCATTACCTCTAGGATCAAATATAAAGTTTGGCATTTGAAGCTCTTCATGATCTGGCCTAAACCTTTCTAAACTTATGCATTACTCCCTTCTACAGACTCTACAATCCAGCCAAACTGGACCTCTTGCTATATTTGACACATAGCACTCCATCTCGTCCCTCTGTGGTTTTGCATTGGCCATCCCCTATGCCCCCCATGCACTCTCCACTGAGCTTTTGTACCTTTTTTCCATTTGGCTAATTCTGGTTTTTAAGGCATTATATTTTGGTGCCTCTTTTATCAAGCTGTTAATTGTCTTTTCATAATTTTTTTCCTTTGCTTTCACTTCTTCACCTAATTTTTCTTCTACCATTTTTATTTGATTTTGAAAATCAGTTTTTAAGCTCTTCTAGGAATTCTTGTTCGACTTGTATCCAGTTCCCATTTTTCTTTATGACTTTGCTTGTGGCTGTTTTGGCTTCATTGTCTTCTTCTGGGTTTGTGTCTTTATCTCCCTTTTCACCATAGTAGCTTTTTATGGTCAGGTTCTTTTCTTGTTGTTTTTACTCATTTCCCCCTCTATTCCTTGATTTGGAACTTTATGTTTACGTTGGGCTCTTTTCTCAGCATGGGGGAGAGAGCAGCTCTGTCTCATGCAACAGATTTTTTCTACACTGCTGTTTTCAGAGCTAGTTCTGGGGATTTGGAAGTCTGGGGAGTCAGAACTTCCAGTGTGGTATGATCTGGGAAGAGATGTGGTCACTCTCTTTTGGTCTATGCTCTGGTTCTTGCCTAGGAAGGGCCCCACTCCCTTAGGATTGTAATCAATCCTGCTCCTCAGGACTCTTCCTCCTTTGGGACTGGAAATGATACTGTCCCTCAGGGTCCCTGATCCCTTGGGGCTGTAATTAATGCTGCCCCTTAAGGTTTCCACTCCCTCTTGGCCAAAAGTGCTCCTTTTTAACCTTGAACTATGGCCCAGAAGTAGGTATAGGCAATGGAGATGCCAAACAGAATCTGGTCCTGTGTCCAATGCTAGCACAATGATCCCCTGTAGTCTCTTTTTGACCAGTCACCAGCTTCCCTTACCATCTCCGGCTTGAGAGCTTCTCTACTCCACCATCTTGGCTCTGCTCCCAGAAGTCGATGCACTCTCACTCCTCACCTCCACCTCTTACAATCTCTGATTTCCTTCAGTACTCAACTCAAGCCCTGTGTCCTACTTGAGCCCTTCCTGGTCTCTCAAGCTACGTGTGTGTCATTGGGCTCACTCTACCCTACCCTACCCTAACCCAACCAGGTGAACTTGAGTCTCTTTTATATAATCTTGTACATGTGCATATTATATCCCCCATTAGAATATAAGCCCCTCAAGAGCAGAGATTTTTTTCTTTGTATTTTCCATAACTAGCACAATTCACTAATGTTAGCTAGAACTTACATAGCATTCTAAGATTGTGCAAAGAGCTTTACAGACATTATCTTATTAATCCTCCACAACAACCTTATAGGTTAGAGCTATTATACCTTTTTTTACAGATGTGAAAACTGAGGCTGAGGGAGGTTAAGTGACTTGCTCAGCAACACATAGCTAGTAAGTGTCTAAGGTAGGATTTGAACTCAGCTCTTCCTGATTTCCAGGTCCAGCACTCAACCCACTGTGCCACCTAAGTGCCTAAGACTGTAAGTGCCAGATGAGTCATCACCTGCATCAGTAGATGGTGTTTCCATACCAGGAGCTCTCTACACTGATGCCTGGCACATAGTAGGCACTTAATAAATCCATAATTATGGATAGATTGATTGGTCTTAATCCCTTACATTGAGGCTTGGGGCACAAAGGATGGAAGGAACGGGAGGTCAATTTCCCCTAGCAGTGTACCAGGATGGGAAAAGAAGAGAAGGGTCTGTCTCAATGTGAGCCAGAGGTCCTAGGAGCCATGGAGGTTCCTGACAGGACAAGCTTTGCCTGAGTGACTCACTGGCTTGTTGTGTCTGGCAGGATTCAAAGAAACCAAAGTCTTCTGGATTCAGTTAGGCACTGAGCAAGACCCAAGGCTCTCAAAAGAACCATGCAGACAGATGGGGCACAAGTCTGTTCCAAGATGACTGTTACCCCCATCCAACTTGCTATCCAAGCGGCTAACTCTGTGTGTGTGTGTGTGTGTGTGTGTGTGTGCGCGTGCGCGTGCATATACAGCATCACTCCAAGGGTGTGTGTTGATCCTAATATGGGTGAACCCAAATGTGTGTGAGAATACCTCTGTGTGTTCATCCTTGTGAGTGTGAACTCAAGTCTGGGTGTGTGAGTCTGAGCAAACCTTGGCAGCTTGTGGAACCCAAAGCTCCTGGGAACAAGGCTCAAAGTTGGGCTCAAGGAGAAGGGAGGAAAAAGACAGAGGAAAGAGAGACTTTTTGGAAAGCTAAGAAGGGCAGGTTCCAATGTGGCAGAGAAGGCAGAGAACTTGAACATGGAGCCAATGCAAAACATGCTCATGGGGAAACAGCCGGAGGGAAGGCAATGCAGGGTCTTCTACACACTTAATCATGAAAAGGTGACTTCTCCCCCACTGGAGGCACTTGAAACTTTGGCTGAGTCTCTCCCTCCTCTAACTACTTTTCTTCCTCTGTTAAAATGAGAGGGGTAGATGAATCCCCATTTCACAGAGAGAGAGAAAGAGAGTTCTAGAATCCTAACTGTGCCAATACCTGCCATTCCTATTGGAAAGCGTGCAGCAGTTTCTTCCTTTATGGCTTCACTCACCATACCTGTAACTTTCCAAACCAAAACAGCCCTCCTGGGTCACCACTATCCAATAGATATTTTCTCTCCCCTATTAGAAAGTAAGCTCCTTGAGGCCAGGGACTATGTCTGCTTTTATGTTTGCATCCCAAATACTTGCCCCAGAGCTTAGTACCTAAAAAAATATTCAAACACTTGAAAAAATCTGTAATCTCCAGAATTTGGGAGTAGTTTGCAGCCCATCCATGCCTACATGACTCCAGTCCATGTCGTCCCACTGGGGGTCTACCCGACCTGCTGTAGGTCTTCCTGGCTTTCTCTCAGCAGCATGAGGGCACCAACAGAACACCCAGACTTTCCACCTGCGTCCCTTGCACTTGCCATCTGACCAGCCCATCAGCACTTCTTGTCATAGAATTCCTTGATGACAATATCCTGTTACATGTGTAATAAATGCTTGTTCATTCATTCCCTTCAAGCTCCCTGCCAAGTTCCAAACCTGCATTTCTAACTTCCCACTGAGCATCCCCACCTAGTGGATTCGTTGTTATCTCCAGATTTTTCTTGAGAAGACGGAGGGGAGAGTGTTAGTTGATTGCATCTCTTTAGGGATCTTTCAGTGAGGAACTTTCTTCACCAATGCAGGTCAACCAACCAATCAATAAACATTTATTAAGCATCTACTATGTCCCAGGCACTGTGCTAAGGGCTGGGGATACAAAAAGAGGCAAAAGACAGTCCCTGTCCTCAAGTTGCTTAGAGTCTAACGGAGGAGAGAACATACAAACAAATATGTACAAACAAGATAGACACAGGACAAATGGGAAATAATTAACAGAAGGAAGGCAGTGCAATTGAAAGCAGTTAGGGCAAGCTTTAGTTGGGATTTGCTCTGAAATTTGAAGTCTTGGAGAGTTGTCTCATGTTAAGTAACTCTCCCAGGGTCACACTGTCACTATGTGTCAAAGACAGCATGACCTCCTGGGTCAAGGACACTCTGGTCAGACATCTAGACACCAAGATTTTCTCTCCAAACTCTATTCTGTGCTTCCTCCAATTTACCACGGCCAGAACTGAACTCACCATTCCCAAATCTGCTTCTCCTGACCTCCTTAGTTCTCTCTCTCAGTTCCTCAGGTTTGAAGCCTCAGAACCATCTTTGACAATTAGGATTCACCTTTCATCTCCCCCACCCCAGTCTAGTCCTGCCAGCTTTCTCTCTTTCACTCTCTTTTAACTATCCCTGCCTCATAGCTTTTTTTGACACTACCCTGAATGTCAGTCTAGAGCAAAGCGGTAGATGATAAGATCAAGGATTTAGATCTGGAAGAGCTGTCACAGGTCATGAGTACAATTGCCTGATTTTACAGACAAAGAAACTGAGACCCAGAAAGGTTAAGTGACTTGTCTAAAGTCACAGATGGCAGGAGGAGGAACAGAGGTGGAGTTAAGTAACAGGTTCCACCTAGGTCCTCCCACCCATAGCCAGGGATGCTGCAGGGGAGCTTGTGACATACCACAAATGGGCTGGACCATAGTGCCAAACAGAGAGGGCTTGTAAGGAGACTTGGTGATGGAGTTTGGGAGAATAGACTGTTACCAGTCAGCTGCTTTGGGCACTAAACCCAGTACAAATGTTGGTTTCTAATCTTCTGACACAGTGAACCCAAAGCCCAAAGCTTTCTCAAAGACCTTGTATGTCACGTCAATGTCTACTAAATAATAATGATTGTAATTATCACTATTATAGTGCCCTGGTCCTATCCTATTTTGGTCCCAGTCTTATTCATGGAGTAGATTGCTGATCCCAAAGGCCCAGACCCCACCCTTTCTTCCTTCCTCTCTCCCCCTCCCCACGCCTCCCCAGGAAGGCCAGTTTGCCTTCTTCCTCTCCTAACACCTCCTCCTCCTCCTCCTCAGTTCTCCACCTTGTCCCAACCAGGCCAGGCTTGGGCTGACAAAACAACCCACCCTTCCCAGGGCGAGCCTTCCCGGCCACACCGTCTCTGTGATGTGGTCACGTTTGAAAAATTTTAATCAAATATTCTCTTCATGTTCCTTTTCTTTCCCTTGCTGGATTCCTAGAAGACAGGAATTTATAGTGTAACCACTCCAGCCTGGACGGATGCTGAGCCAAGGTCAACACCACAGGACTGTGGGCCCCTGCCAAAGGGGAGAAGAATGATTAGTTTCGAAGTTGGCTGCACAGAAAATAAAAATATATTAAATAAAATCCCCCCCAGAGTCCCCAAACTGGGTAGTTTATACAAAGTCCCATAGACCATGTCAGCCTTGTTCTCTTTCTGTGGCTTGCCGCCCAATTTTCTCTTTGAGCAGTGGGAACTGGGTCTAATTTGGACAAAGAGGCAGCTGAGGATGGAGGTCAGGTTTGGGGGTGAAGGAAAGGCAGCATGATGGGAAGGGCTCTTAAAGGTAGCCCGAAGAGGCTGGAGCCAGGAAGAGATCAGACAGTGGGTCCAAGATGGGCAGTCAGCTTCCCCCAGAAGATAGCAGCCAAGTACCTTTGATACTGCCCCACCACCAGGCTGGCCATCTGCTAAACCCAAGCCCTCTGGTTCTATTTATCTCATTCTCAATTCTGCTGAACCCCACAGAACCCACTCCCCTCAACCCAATCTCCCTACTTCACAAGACTCCTTTCTCCTTGGCAATGATGACTGCTGGGCTTCACTGCCCTGAACCAAACTGTGTCAGAGATGGATGGCAGCCAGTCATCATTCCTTGATCTTGACTGCTCTCCTGCAGGGTCTCTCTTCTTTCTACCCATGGCCCCTTCCCTGTGACTCACCCTCAGTCCTTGGATCCCATGTCCTTGCTTCCTATTCTTGCTCCCTTTCCCTAACCACCTCCATGATGCCTTAAAGAATTTTCCTAGGCTTGGGTTTTGTAACCAATAAATAACACCCTGCGATTTATGGGGTGACTAAGGGCCAGGGGACAGGGTGGGGGAGCAGGCAGAGGGCTGCTCTTCTCTGGCCCAGCCCTTGGCCATTGGCCCCCTGGCCTTTGTCTGTGAAGCTCAGAGGGAGTAGAAACAACTCCCTGTAGCTGGTGGAGATAGAGACCCCCCACTGACTCGATCTTCCTCACTCAGACAACAACTGTAAAGGTCTTTAATCCACTGCTCTGGAGAAACCTAACAGGCTAAAGAATCAGGCTTGCTGGGGGATAGAGCCCGGAACTTTGAACTTTTATCAACCTTGGGACTTGGAGCTATTGCAATCTCTTCTTACCTGACTGACTGGACCCGAAGGTCCAAGAAAATATAATGAGAGGGGGACTGGTGGTCTTCCAGAAAAAGGATAATAGCAATTGAGAAAGGTGTGCCTTTCTCAGGTGGGGTCCTGCTTCCTTCAAGAATAAGGCCCTCCTAGCATCAATATCTCAGCCCACAAAGTCTTGGTCCTCTCAGCATGTCTAACTCTCACTTTGCACCATGAAGACTGTCCTCAGTTTCCCTTCTCAGTCCCCCTGAACCCTCACCCCTCCTTCAGCTCCAAAGACCAGGATGATGCAGACTGCTGAGAAACATGGCTTTTGTCCCTTCCCTTCTCATGTGTCTGTTCCAGTCACGAGAGAGCCAAAACAGTCCTTCCATCTTCTTTGACATTAACTTTGTTCTTGGAGCTGTGGGAAGATAAAGAGAGTCTCTGAGCGCAGACCTCAAGAAGCCCCCAGTGTCTGGGTGGTGAAGCTGGGGGGAAGGATGTATTGGGAAATTCAGATGGAGCAGCAACAAAAGATATAAATACCAATTATTTTTTTAAAAAGCCTCCAGTCTGATGGGAAGACACAAGGGAGTCCCTGGTGGGGTAGGGAAAATATAGCCCCTGCCCTCAGGGAGTCCCTGGTCTGATGAGGGAGGCAGAGCCCCTATCATTGGGAAGCCCCTGGTCTGATGAGGGAGGCAGAGCCCCTATCATTGGGAAGCCCCTGGTCTGATGGGGGAGGCAGAGCCCTTGCCCTCAGGGAACCCCTGGTCTGATGGGGAAGGTGGAGCCCCTGTGCTCAGGGAGCCCCTGGTCTCATGGGGGAGGCAGAGCCCCTATCACTGGGGAGCCCCTGGTCTGATGGGGGAGGCAGAGCTCTTGCCCTCAGGGACCCTCTGGTCTGATGGGGCAGGCAGAGCCTCTGCCCTCAGGGAGCCCCTGGTCTGATGGCAGAAACAGCTTGTGTTAATGTTGGGGAGCAGGAGGAGCTCAGGTTGGGCAGGGGGCAGGATGGATTCTGAAGACCCTTGATTGCCAGGCAGGGGAAATGAAATATTAGGGGGTGAGGCTTAGGGAGCCCCTCTTCTTAGATAAATCCACAAAATGATGAAACCTGGGATGAAAAGGCACCAGAGGAAACATGGCGGCTCATCGTTCTTAGCTCAGAACAAGGCCAGACTGACCATGCGAAGGGCTACAAATGCCCACCTTCAGAATGGGGGGAAATCCTCATTTCAAGTCAACATGGATTAAGCACTTCCTATAGTACTGGCTAAATAGAAAAATTGAACAGTTCCTGCCTCCAAAGAACTTACGTTCTCCTGATAAAAGGGTGGATACAATGTGTAGCCAGACAAGCTAATTGAAAGTCTGTGCACACCCTGTCTGTATCCCTGATTCCTCATGGCCTTGGAGCCCTCATTTCTGAAGGCACCCTCATCCCTCCTGGCATGGCATCCCTCTCAGGCTCAATATTGGAGAAGGATAGAGCAGTCTAGACATGCTCCAAGCAGAAGCCCCATGGCAGAGAATAGGGGAGATGTCCAGTCCCCATCTATTCAGAAGCAGCTTTTCTGTGCTGATGCCCAACCCCCAAGGTCCTACCCAGGGCCCCAGGGGTGACTCATGTGCCCAGTCTCCAACGGCTGGCACAGGAACCCGCCAGTGTGGGGGAGGGGTGTGCAGCCCCCACCCTTCCCTTGGCAGGGAGGGTGTGCTCTGAAATGCCCTCCTTATCTTGCAAGCTGGCCTGGCTCTCTCCCCTGGTATTCATGGGCCGCTGGAAGCCCAAGTGCTATTCTTTGCAGGCCACTCCAGACATGAAGTCAGGGCTGAAGAGGATATGATGACGGGATTGTGGTGGTGAAGGGAGGAAGGGTCAGGAAGAAGGCAAAGGGCCCCAGGCCGGCTGTAGCAAAGCCAGACTGCCCAAATGATCCTCGGTGGGCTGGGCGGGAGGGAAATAGATGAAGGAGAGCTGTGGACAAAACAGCCTCTGGGGGAATGGATGCTATTCCTCTGACCAGCAAAGGTCCTAGAAAGAGTCAAAATCAGGGCTGTCAGGGTCAGTTCTCCAGGAGAAAATGGGGCATTTGTGTGTGTGTGTGTTTCAGGGTCCCCTTGCCATACTGTCTCTCTCTCTGGGCAAAGCAGAGACCAATCCCTATCCTTTGAAGATACTAATGATGGTTTTTACCCATCAGGAAGTATCACATGGTTTAGCTAGAAGAACACTGAATTCACATTCTGAGAACCTGGTTCACATCCCACTTCTGCCTTTGTAGGACCCTAAGTAAGTCCCTTTTCCTACATGAACATCTGTTTTCTCTCCTATAAAACTAGGAAGTCCAGATTCTCTTAGGAACTAACTCCAGACTCATGGAAAGAGGGAGAGAGGCTTTGGAAGCTGCAGACATGTTGGGGAAGCAGGCTGAAGGCTTCTCCTGATTTCCAACTTGGTTCTCTCGTCTTCAGGGAATTTCCCCTTGGGCAAGATTGGGACCTTGTCTCCCTCCAATCTCAAGAGTTTATTTACTCTCATGCATTTTCTAGTATATCCTAATCTATAGACCATCTCCAATTTCTGTTTGCTATATTCTTGGGTAAATAGGTTTACTTGCTAAAAATAAAATAAGATAAAATGAAATGAGACAGTTGGGCTACATGACCCTTCCAGCTCTTAGCCTATGATCCCTTCCAACAGAATGTCCAGCAGGAACACAAGAAGGAAAAACAGCAAAATGATGGAAGAGAAAATAGTAGAACTGGGAAAAAACCTCTTCAGCAGTCAATAAAACAAATGAGGGTGTGCCTATACTGGTGTCCCAGCTTGTCTGGGGTGGGGGCATTATGTGTCTCCATGTGCATATGTCTGCATGCGTCCTTGTGTTCTCTGTGGCTCTGTCTTCTTAATAGGGTTTTTAGGGTTTACATATGTTTTCACTTTCCTGCCTTGCTTTGCAAAAGCACCAAAAGTCAGAGCTGGAACCAAGATTCCCAACTCCTGAGTCCATACCACTAACTTACTATTTAACCTTGGGCAAATCACCTTCCTGTTTAGACCTCAGCTCTCTCTCTTGTTGGATGAGATGAATTGTTGGCTGGTTGTTATCCTTCATTCTCGTTCTCAAAGAGCAACCAAAACGACATCACTATGTTGGAGTCAAGGTACAGTGTGTCCGGTTGTGGTTGATCAGACCAGCATGAGCTGGGAAGGCTCTACCACAGGTCGGGCACAAATAGTCCATATAAAAAACTGCAGGGTCATCTTTAAGGGCAGAGGATGGGGGAAGGAGCTTTGTAGGACCGGTCCAACTATGACATTCATCTCAAGAAAGGAGCAAGCTGACCCCTCCTCTTTCTCCTCTGACTTCTGCTGGCCCTTGCCTTCTCTTGGGATCCATCTTTCTCCCTAACCTCCATGGAGATGTAAGTCAGCACAGAACTGTCACAGGTAGTGGTCTCTGGACCAGCGTAGGGAAGATACAGCCTCTTGATCGCCTCTATGGATGTCAGCACCTGGGACAGAGCCCTAGCGACCCTACCTTAATTTCAGTTGTGCTGAGGGCAATCTCACGGTGCAGGGCTTGACCTGGTCTTGGTTGCCTGATTATTTGGGTTGTGATTAATAGTTTCCGTGTTGAATTTCTTCTCTAATGCTTCATCCTGGCATGGAGGTGACCTCTGAACACTCACAAGAACTATACCAATTTAGCCCAAGTTCTCAAAGGTCCCACCAGAATGGAAAGTCTTCAAGTGTGGCTGGTGATGGCTTGTCTGTCTAGTTTCTGAGGACCAGCCTGGCTTAGGATGGAGAGGTTAGTCACCATGTTGGCTTCAGGGTGGTGAATTTTTGATGACAGACTATCAAAGCCTATATTGTGTGACATTGGGCAAGTCACTTCACCTCCATGGGCCTCAGTTTCCTCATCTGTAAAATGGAGGGCTTGGACTAAATGCCCAGCTCTGGAGCTATGATCTGTCTGTACAGTCACAGTGACACCCTGATTTGTGACTTGCAACCAAAAGAATCATAGGCCTCCTTGGTATATTGAAATCTGTGTTATTAGCTCAGATTTCTATAGCACCTTCTTGCTGTTGTTCAGTCATATACAACTCTCCATGACCCCATTTTAAGGTTTCCTTAGCAAAAGTACTGCAGTGATTTGTCATTTCCTTCTCCAGCTCATTTTAAAATGAGGAAACTAAGGCAAACAGGGTTAAGTGACTTGCCCAGGGTCACACAGCTAGTAATCTAAGTCCAGATTTGAATTCAGGAAGATAAGTCTCTCTGACTCCAGGCCTTGCACTCTATCCACTGCACCATCTAGCTGCCCTGTGGTATTTACAAAGTATTTTCCTTAAATGAGGTAGGCTGTGCGTGTGCTTTTATATGCATTTTATAGATGAGGAAACTTAGAGGAGACTTAGAGGAGGCAAGTGACTTGTCCAGGGTCACACACTAGTAAGTGTCAAAGATGAGATCATAGAGTTTGGACTGGAAAGGACTTTAAAAGTCATGCCCTTCATTTTGCAGATAAGGAAACTGAGGCACAGAGATTGTGGAGTGACTTGCCTGAGGTCATACATCCAGTAAGTGTCTGAGGCCAGATTTCCTGAATCAGAGACCAACTTTCTTTCCATTCCATCATACTGTCTTCTTGAGTCCCAGGTTCCCAAAGTTTCCTTGAGCTTTGAGAGGGTGACTGCTGGTGGTTATATGTCTCTTCTGGTAGAGACCCAAGAAGCTTTCTCCTGCCAAAACTCTATGGCTTCTACCACTAGACAGGGGTGAACCCTCTCCCTCTCCCCACTGTCTCCCTCCCCCTCACTTCCAATGATGGGTGTAGGGAAATAAAGCAGTGCTACATCACTGTGCCACCACATACTCCATCATATCCCAGCCCTACCCCCGAGCAAAATCCCCAGTGCAGATAATCCATGCAAGCATAATTGAGAATGACCTCTATTCTCCTAGGCTACAGAAGTCATTCTTCCCCTGGATTTGAACCTAAAGCAGGGTTCATTCTACTGAATGTCCCTCCCTTCAAACTATTTCTTATGAAGAGAATTGATTGGTTGGTTGGTCACTCATAGAGCACAGCACCTTCTTTGATGCAGGCATCCCATGCTGGGTGGTCCTTTGCCAGTGTCTCCCATGTCATGCAATCAATTCCAAAGTTCTTCAGAGAGCTGAGCAGAATTGCTCCTTGAAGGCGGGTATCATTTTATATTTGTCTGTATGTCTCTAGCATAGAGTAAGTGCTTAATAAATGCTTGTGGAATCGAATGAATAAATGAATGAGAGTGAACCAGAATTTGACTACTCTGCCATCACTGGGGGTGGCTGGGAAGCCTCCAATTCTGGGAATCTTCAGGAGACCGCTGAGGTATTTGCCTGTGTGTGTAAAGGTCTTCTCACTGGAAGCATCTCTGGTCCTACAGTGACTAGTGACTCATATCTTGGAGCCAAGAGGACCATTAAATAGCATATGACTCAGTCTCTAATTTTGCAAAGAGGATCTTAGGATCTTCTGCCCCTAAGCCAAATCACTTTTTATTTTCCAGTTCACATCCTCTGACACCCTTCTCCGTGAGGTATTTCTTGATTGGCCCCAGCCCTCCCATGGTTAACGGTCTCTCCTTCTAAAAATTACTCATCTGTATATTCTCATTATTTCTCTGTCCATGTTCTTTTCCTCAAGCAGAACACAAGCTTCTAGAGGGGAGGAGATGTTTTCATTTTGGGTTTGGTATCCCTAGCACAGACCTAGCACGTTTTTTTGTAAACTAGAAATGTGATTTCATCATAGGCATAGGGAAATTCTACTGAGTATGCTCTATCAAAGCAGATGGACACATGATCTTCAACTTACTGTCATAGGAAGTTACCTAGGACACTGTGATGCGCCCAGAGCCACAGTGCCAGTATATGCCAGAGGTGGGCAATGAATCCAGACCTCCTTAACTCCTAGATCATTTCTCCTACTGTGTGCCTGGTGCATAGTAGGTGCACTAAAAATGCTTGTTTAATGTTCAGTTGAATTGAACTGACAAACACTCCTAGAAGCACAATTATGCTCATTTACATGGGCAGGTATGGGGGGGTGCCATAGTATGTAGAGTGGCCAGGCCTGGAGTCAGGAAGACTCATCTTCATGAGTTCAAATGCAGCCTCAGACACTTACTAGCTGTGTAACCCTGAGCAAGTCACTTCACCTTGTTACCTCAGTTTCCTCATCTGTAAATGAGCTGGAGAACGAAATGGCAAACCACTCCAGTATCTGCCAAGAAAGCCCCAAATGGAGTCACGAAGAGTCAGACAGAACTAAAAAAATTGAACAGCAACAAACTTACATATGGGGAAACTGAGGCCAGGTGCCTTGACCTAGGTCACATAGCCACTGTCAGAAGCAATTTTCCACCACTCTGTGTTAAGGAGTCTACATTTTTGGTAGCCTAAGATTCTTTGATTTGGCCCCAAGCCACTTCATTCTTAACCTAATGCAGCACTCGGGAAACTGCCTTTGCTATTATTGATCCATAACAGATGTGCGTTTGGGGTGGGAGGAGGCCTGTGGTGGCGGGGAGGATGGCCCAAAGGAGGCCCACATCAGCCGAGTTCAGTCAACAGCCGTGGCCATGCCCTTTCAATTTATTTCTGAACTCTGCAGTGGAAAGCTGAGCTAAGGGCACCAAGCACCTTGGATCCAGGCGGTGGCCCCAATCTTCCCAGAAGAGATGAGAAGCCGGCCCAAAAATCCCCATCTGGTAACTCTGTGCTTGAACACACTTCATAAAAGTAACAGAACAGGTGTTAAAAGAAACTGTCCTACAGAGGCCTCGGCAGAATGAGGAGACGTAAACAGTCTGGAGGCTTGGGGAACATGGCAAGATTCAATGAAAAAAAATGTTTTGGATTAAATAAGTGTGTCAGGGGGTGTTTGGGCTAAATGGTCTCTAGGGTCCATTACAACTCTAATGGTCCTAAATAGGTCCCCATGAGCACCTTGGAGAGCTAGGCGGTGCCATAGTGGATAGAACCTGCCTGGAGTCATGAAGATTCATCTTTGTGAGTTCAAATCCGGCCTCAGACACTTACTAGCTGGGTGACCCGGGGCAAGTCACTTAACCTTGTTTGCCTCAGTTTCCTCATCTGTGAAAGAGCTGGAGAAGGAAATGGCAAACCAATCCAGTATCTCCACCAAGAAAACAAAGAGTCTAACATAACTGAAAAACAACTCAACCACATTGAGCGCCTACTGTATACAATCACCAGTGCCTATGTAGCACTTTAAAGTTTGCAGTCCAGTTTACATCTACTATTTCACCGCGTCCTTGCAGCAACCCTCTGAGGGAGGTGGCATTGTTACCCAGCTAGGTGCCTAAGGCATGGAGGGCTGGCCTCGGAGCTCAGGAGCTGACTCAGTCACTTTCAAGTTAATGACTCTGGCTAAGTCATATAACTTCTCTCAGACTCAGTTTCTTTACCTCTAACTCGGGCTAGGAAAAGCACCTACCTCGCGGAGTCCTCGTGAAGATCGAATGAGACAACCTTAAAGCGCCATATAAATGCCAGCTATTATCCCATCTTACAGATGAGAGAGCTGAGGCTCAGAGAAGGCAGAGGACTGAAGTCACGCAGCCAGTAAGCATCTGAGGTGGCATTTGAACTCGTGTCTTCCTGACTCTTCCCCTGCCCCTGTCCCAGAGCTCTGTTCACTACTTTACCTTGCTACATGAGGCACAAGACAAGGTGCTGTGTGCTGTGGGAGACAGAAGCCCAAGGATGCAATTCCTGGCTGACTCTGAAGGTCCCCTCCTTCAAGGAGCCTCTCTGGCCCCTCTGCTCTCTCCCTCTTCTCTCCAATAATGTTCATTGCCTTCTCCAATTACTTAGAGTCATCTGCACTCCCATTGGAAGGGACCTCAGAGGTCCATCCAGTCCAGACTTCTGCCCACCGCACCCCTGGCTCTCCAGACTCCAGTCAGACTCTGCAGCTGACAGGGCACTCACTGCCTCCTGACACAAACCATTCCACTTCTGAAAGAACTCGAGCATTTAGAAGGTTCTTCCTTTGGGGGAGCTGAATTTTGCTTCCTCCCTTACTCAGCAAACCTCAGCAGCTCCCTATCACCTGTAGGACCAGATAGGAGCTCTTCCGTTTGGCTTTTGGAGCCCTTCACACTTGTCTCCAACCTACCTGACTCCACTTCACCTCCGGTGTGAGGGCTGCTGAGAACTTTTCAGGGCCTCTCATCTCCCTTTGGTGTCCAACTGTCACCCAGCTCTCACCTGGGGCTCCGAGAAGCTGTAGTAAGTGCAGCAGCCACACCTCAGTAAACCATCTCAGCCCATAGGTTTAAGCAGGCTGAAGGTGATCGACGGGCCTCGAATCCATTGGTGAGTTAGGGGGATGTCCACCCCAAACACGCGAAGACCTCCCCTGGTGGAATGGGCGCATGAGAGCAATCTGTCCCGAAGGCCATGAAGGCGGCTGAGCGGGCACGGTAGGTGCTTAGAGTTTGGTCAGATATCCACGATGCTGAGGTCACCCACGGCCTCCTAGGCCACTGGACTTCATTAACTCTGCAAGAGAGAGAGTGCAATTGACGACTTGGTGCAGCTCAGCCTCGTCAAGACCTCATCCCATGATGCCATTGGTCCTCTTCAAAAAAGGACGAACAACAATTAAGCGTATTCTATTAGAATATAATTCACTTATTCTATGGCATACACTTATTTTAGCATGTTCTGTAAGTATAATTATAGACTACATTTAATTGTATATGATATGATATAGCATACAATATGACCGTACCTTATATATTTAATTATGTACGTAATACACTACATTATGTAGGAAGCATTCTGTATAAACATTAGTATATTATGTTTAATATACTTATAGAATATGTTATATTAGAATATATTGTGTGGAATATTATGTATTCTATGCAATATATACGACAAATCGCATGTAATATGATATGTTATATACTATATGGAATATAAGAGAGACAGAGAGATCTCATTTAACCAATCGGAATGCCCGCCCTCCTCACGTCTCTCTCTCAGAATCTCTAGTTTCCCTCAAGGCTCAGCTCAAGCACCGTTTTCTCCAGGAAGCCTTCCCTCCCTCCCTAGTTAGTAGTCACCTTCCGACAATTCTGCCTTGAGAATATAGACATAAATAGACTATTTATATATGTCTATATAGATGAAATAGACATAAATATATTTAGAATATAAATGTATGTTTATATAGTATAGAGATAAATATATAGACATAAATAGACTATATATGTCTAAATAGACAATATAGACGTAAATATATATAGAATATGAATATATGGTCTATATAATATAGAGATATAAATATATAGACATATATGTCTATGTCAATAATATGTCTATATAAACAATATAGACGTAAATATATAGAGAATATAATATATGTCTATATAATATAGGCATATAAACATATGGACATAAATAGACATATTTATGTCTATATAGACAATATAGACATAAATATACATAGAATATTAATATATGTCTGTATAATATAGATATAAATGGATATAGGCATCGATATACCTGCTGTTTCCCCCACTAGACTGTAAGCTCCTTGAGGGCAGGCACTGTTTCCTTTTCATCTGTGCATCCCCAGTACCTAGCACCATGCCAGGCATGAAGTCGACTCTTGCTAAATACTTGTTGATTGATTGCTCTGTTCTCCAAGACCAAACAGAGCAAGCATAATCCTTTTTCTGTATATAACAACCTGCCAAATATTTCAAGAAATTGCTCACGCCTTCTTCTCTCCAGGCTAAACATCGCCTTCAGGTGAACTTCATAGGCAATGGTTTCCTCTCTCCTTACTCTACTGGGGGCATTGGGGAACCCCGGCCTCTGGCCCAGAAGGGACCGGGAGACTAGGGAAGCTGCCATCCAGGATGTAGCCCTAGCTGACTTGGTTCCATAGCCGTATCACTGCCCAGTCCCTTTAGGATATAACGAGCCTTAGAACCACCCGCTGCACGCAGGACAGGCCACTCCATGAGACTCCTTCCCGGGGCAAATCTGACACATGGAGAAAGCCACCCAAGTAACTACACCCGAGGTACTGCTCCACCCCAAAGGGCTCATACTTGAGTATCTTGCTCTCCCTGTCAACACTGTCAATTCTGCAGCATTAAAAAAGAGGGGCTTGGGAAATGCTGGCCCAGAATACCAGGTTGTTCTTTGATTCGTGTGGCTGAGATCATATTAGTTCTTGGTTTGTTGTTGTTTTGGTTCAGTTGCTTTTGTTCCGGGCAGACATCGCATACGGTTGACTCATTCTCAGCTGCCAACCACTGAGACCCTCAGGTTTTGTTTTGTTTTGTTTAACTGTCACATATTTTCCCCATCCTGTACATGTGCAGGTGGTTTTTTGTAACCCAAGGATAAGACTCAGTATTTTGAAATTTCATTTGATCTGGGATCTTGCGAACACAGACATTTCCTTCCATGCCTAGGACTGCAACCATACACCCCTTCTCATCCTGAACAACTCGTGTCTAAGTCCTCCATGCAGCTAGGTGGCACAGTGCATGGAGTGCTGCATCTAGAGTCAGGAAGACCTGAGTTCAAATCCTGCCTCAGACACTTATTAGCTGTGTGACCCTGCAAGTCACTTAACATCTGTCTGCCTCAGTTTCCTTGACTGTAAAAAAGGAATAATAATAAAGCCTACCTCTCAGAGATGTGAGGATCAAGTGAAAAATATTTGTAATGTGTTTAGCAAAGTGCCTGGCACATAGAAAGCATTTAATAAATGCTTGTACCTTCCCCCCACTTCCAATAAATCCACCACAGAGGATCCACTCAACATGCCAGAAGCTTTTCTCTTGACCTTGGGTGACTACCAATGAGGAGCATACAGACAGTATTTGTATTAAGTATATTTAATTTATTTGTATTAAATATAATCTTGCTAGATTCCTCTGAACATTATTCCAGAGATTGACTTTACTTGTGAAGTTCAAGGACCAGCCAAGGTGAGTGAGTCTGCAAAGGCTCAGTCCAAAGCTGACTCCAGGATGATGAATTTTTTGGGCCTGGCAAGTCTCAAGAACCATCCACCAAGTCTAGAAAGGTAGTGATTTGCAGGGATAGAAGAAGTGCCTACACCGATTAAATCATGAAATACTACAGACAATTCAGTTGAACATTCCAATTTGTTCCAGATCTTTCTTCATCCCAATTCTCTCATCCAACAAATTCTGTTCCCTATGCCGCTCAGCCTCATGGCATCTACGGTTTGGAGAAGCACACCCCAGTGGGATAATATCTGTAAAGCTTGTTGCAAAGAACTATAGAAATGTTAGCTACTATAGTATTATTATGCTTTCATCCATATCTTTGATTAAAATGGTAAAAAAAAAAAGGATGTTAAAAAGATGTAAAGTCAAGTACAGATCCCTGTGGCACTCAACTAAAGACTTCCCTCAAGGCTGACATTGACCCTTTTATCCACACTCTTTGGGTCCATTCATCCAAAACCCCCAAAGGCGCGTAACTCTGTGACTAATCATTTGCAGGTGCTGCGGAGCACTCAGAGCTTGGTCAGATAACAGGGACACCAAAGTCATCCCCTCCATCCTGAGCCATCACCGGCCATCTTGACCTTCAGCTTGCCAGAGAGGCTGACGACTTTGTGCAACTCTGCCTCCCTTAAATACAATTCACTCGTAAGTCAAGTTGTCACTCGTCGTAATGTCATTGGTAGCACTTTGAAAAACAAAGGATGAACAATTCTTCATGTCGACCACAAGGGCATTATTAGGAGACTTTATCAAAGGACTAGTGGAAATCCAGGTAATCCTATACCACCATAATGTATCCAGCAATCAACAAGCATTTAGTAAGTGCCTACTGTGTGTCAGGCACTATGCTCAGTACTGGTTCTGCAAAATCCAAAGCTGAAACCTGCTCTTCTCTCAGAGTACTTGCATCCTATTGAGGGTAACTTACTTTCCATGATCCCCCAGTTAGTATGTGTCGGAGACAAGACTAGAACCTGTGTGTTCTGATGCAGCAAAAGGCTGGACACTATTTGGAGACAGAAGAACTGGATTCAAATCCTGGCTTTGCCACTTTTTAGTCATATGACCTTGGACATGAAAACTATCTAGGCCTCCCTCAGTTCCTCAGCTATTACATGATGGGATCAAACGTCACAACCAGTAAGGTCCGTCCTGGCTCGAACTCTACAATCCCGTGACTCCAAGACTATCTTTCTGTGCACCGCACCACAAGGTCTGCCTTTGGGGCTCAATAATACTTTGAAATGAATTAACATTTGATTCATCAGAACATCTCAGAAATTTGTTGGTGCATTTCTTTCTGAGTGTTTGCTTAACGAGATGGACCCCTAGCAAGCATTCCTGGACCCACCGCTGCCCAAGGGTTCTGGAATACCCAAGTTTGGAGCTCCTGGTCTAAGGTCACCCCAAAGTCCCCACCTCCACTTGTTTCCTATTTCTGTGGCAGTCAGGAGCTCAAAGCTTAGGTGGGAAGACAAACCTAGATCAGATGGAAAACAACCTTATACTACACAGCAGTATTTGATTGAGTGCCTAACGACATAAGAGGTGTAGGCGTTTGGGGGAGGAGGCGATCAGTGTGGACTGGGGTGGTCAGACATGAAGGAGGAGTGGTAGAAAATCTACATTTGGGTGTCATCGAAGGAGCTGATACGGTGCCTGGGGAGGGCTCCAGGTGCAAAGTTCATTACTGTTGCCTTGGCAACAAGCTCCATCACATGGATTAAATTAATGTTGGCAGCAGGACTGGGGCCCCAGGGGCCATGATGAATGGCCCCACATCCAGTTGTGGACAGATGTCAGAAGGGGGCCCAGGTCAGACAAGCTTCTTTACTGTGTTGGGGAGGATGAGGCTTCATTCTTGACCGGGGAAGATGCCAGCAGCTCAGGCAACCCTGGGGATGTCAGGAAGGGGCTGGGTCTGAAAGAGAAGAGGAAAGGCCTCTATACATCAGGGCTACATGAGCCAGAGAAGGTCCAGAGGAGGACAGCTAGAATAATGATTATCCCATCAATCCTTTATGGGCCTGGGGCTCTTAAGTCTCTCCAAACCCTCTTCCCATCTCACAGTTGCTTCTTGGATCCTCCCGTTAGTACTGGGAAGGACTTAAAATGGAAATATTAACCCTACTTTATTAAGCAGGAAACTAAAGCCCAGACAGATAGTGATTGCCATTACATCGAGAGCTAAAAAAGAATTTCCATTTTGTCTAGTCTTCTACACTCCTTTAGCAAATAGGGAAACAGGCCCCAGAGCGGGGGAGTCCTAGCACTAAAAGGGCCCATGATCCAGCCTCCTCATTCTGCAAAAGAAGCTGATATTCAGGGAAGGGAGCGAACAGCTGAGCTGAGATTCCCTCCCAGGTCTTCTGACTCCCAATCCAGGGCTCTTTCCCCACGTATTATGTTGGGAACTGACCCAAAATCACACGTCAGGCTCTGTACCACCTAGAACCATGAAACTATAGATGGTTTGATGTAAAGGGAACTTGGGGGCAGCTAGGTGGTACAGTGGATAGAACGCCAGGCCTGGAGTCAGGAAGACTTGAGCTCAAATCCAGCCTCAGACACTTACTAGTTGTAAAACCCTGGGCAAGTCACTTAACCATGTTGGCCTCAGTTCCCCCACCTGTAAAATGAGCTGGAGAAAAAAATGGCAAACCACTCCAGTATCTTTGCCAAGAAAACTCCAAAATGGGGTCACGGAGAATCAGACACCACTGAGCAAAAAGGGAAACTTGGAAGATGTTTAGTCCGAACCTACTCGTTTTACAGGTGAAGAAATTGAGGTTAAGTTACTTTTCCAAAGTCACACATGAATTAAGAGGAAGAAGCAGGATGAAACCCAGGACTTCTGATGACAGATCCAGCAGTGCATCCCATTGCCTTAATGGTTTCAGGTGCTTCTTAGCAGGAGGAGGTGCGAGACATTGATTTCCTTACCTCCCAGGACTTTGTATGCTTTGAAGGACTGTAGTTTATCATTATTACTTAGGTTAGCCTTATTAAAAGGCAGTGTTGCATAGCGTACAGAGGACTAGCCTTGAGATGACAACAAAAAACAAAAAACCTGGGTTCGAGTCCTGATAGATACTAGCTGTGGGTAAGTTACTCAACCACTCAGTGCTTCAAGGAACACCCTAAGATTATAAGCCCGAGAGAAGGTGCTGACCTGCATTAGTAGAAGGGGCTTTCTCCTATGGGAGTTCTTTAAGTGTCTGGAAGGTGCCAGCTGGCATGGGCAGAGGCAGTTTGCTCACCCAGGGGCTCCCTCTAGCACTCAGATCCAGGTCCAGTGTCTATCTTTGTCCTTTGTCTTTCTGGGTATGATTTGCCTTCTCTGTCTTCTCCCTTGGCCTCTCCACCATCGAGGTTTTAAGAGAATGCACTAGTCTTTTGTCAGGAGCCAGGAAAGGAAGGAATCATCAGGAGAAAAAAGGTAGTGCCTGGGACACGGGCTTGGAAAAATGGTTTCCTCTTCACTAGGAATGATTGAAAACACAGGTCTGCATGGCTCTGGAAAGCCATTGGAAGTCTCGGAAGAGGCCTGGTTGGGTCATGAGTGGAAGAAGGGAGCCAAGAGCTGGCTGGCCCCCTAAAAAAGGCAACGGGCAGCCCATGCCTTCTTCTACACTTTCTGCCCACCTCTGCCGGGACCCATCAAGGCCCCTGGAAATAGCTTTGCAGACGGGAGGGGCTTAGGGGAGAGCAATTAAACTGATTAGGGAAGAGGTAGGCTTGATTTATGAGGTTCTCATTCCAGGAAATTTGGCAAAGTAGCAATGACAGCCAGACCCTCCAATGAGACAGAGAAACTATTCGAACAATGTATAGGCCAGGGAGCTGGAGTCACTCTTCTTGCCTGATACCAGGTTAGCAAAACGTAGTGAGAAAAGAGGGAAAGAACCTGGCCAAGCTTGGACTGAGCTTTGGACAGGGCTGAGACCTGGGATTATAGAGTTGGGTCCCTTCTTGGGAAACCACAGAGAAACAGAGAGGGGTTCAAAGAGAGGATGTTTCTTTGGGCAGGGTCAGGATACATTCAAGGCCTTCCTTCTGCAATCTGACCCCACCCTTCTTTCCCAACCTTATCTCCAAACTACTCCCCTACATGTGTTCTATGCTCCAGCCAGACTGGCCTCACTGGCTCTGGCATACTGCATGTGCATTCCTCCCTACCTTGACTTACACCACGCCCCTAATCTGGAATGACCCTCCACCCTCCTCTCATCCAATCCAAATCCTATTCAACCTTCAAGACCAGGCTGAGACCTCTACCTCCTTCAGGAAGCCTCTCTTGGCTACTCCAGCCCTCTGGTCCCTCTCTACCCTGAACCTCTGTGACCCTTCCTATCTGTGCCATGACTTCAGTACTTCCTGAATCACCCACTGTAATGCCACACAAATGTTTAACCTTTCCTGTATCCACTTTTCTCTCCAAATAATGAGGACTCTGCCTTCTCCTCTTGTCTCACCCATTGGAACAGGGGGATCTCACAGGATGTTCACAGCAAAGGTTATGTTGATTTCATAAAATTTTTGAGTTGCATTGGACTTGAGAGACAACCTTGTCAAGCCCCCTATAATAAGTGGTCTCCAATCTCTGCTTGGGCACCCTAGTAATGTAACCTTCTAATGCTTAAGGCAGCCCATTACACTTTTGTATAACCCAAATTATTAGAAATTCTTTCCTGACATCAAGTCTATATTTTCCTCTATATATTTCCTCCATGGCCCCAGGTTTTGACTTTTGCCACCAGGCAGAACAAATCTAATCTCTCTTTTCTGTGACAGACCTTCAGATATTTGAAGTCAGCTCCCATATCTGGCCTAGGTCTTTTCCTCTCCAGGTTAAACCAGTCCAGGTCCTTCAAACAGTCTTCATAGGACATGATCTCCAAGTTCTTCACTCACCTCCTTGCACTCTTATGGTGGCTTTCCAGCTAGTTGGTAGCCCATACCTCATTTTATCCTCTATGTTTCTTCTTGTCACTGTTGTCCTTCTGCAGGACAAAGAGCCAAAGATCAGGACCGTAGCACTCCTTCCTCAAGTACATCAGCTTTACCATGGTGCCAATGGCAGCAATCTGAAAGATCACAAAGAGTTTTGGCTTTGTTACTTATCATTCATTGTGCATTATTATTCATCCTTTAGGAGACAACACTAATGAGAGACTCAGTCCCACAATCACTATCCTGATAGTCACCACTCATCACTATCAGTCATTATCATAGCCCCCACTGCTGCCATCATGAATAGCAGTAATAATCAATACCATCATTGACCACCTCCTCACCATCCCCGGCATAATCCTCACCATCGTTGGCCTCTCCAGTGCCTTCATCCCCAGCATCACCAACCTCCCGATTGTGATCATCACCATCACAACCACAACCACGCCATAATCAGGGCAACAATCATCTACAACCATCATCACCAACATCAGCTCCAACATCCCCACCCCCAGCCTCCACATTACTGCTGTCACTGCTGCCATGATTGGCTTAAGAGCCAGTACCATGACATTTATCACTTTTCACCATCCCCATCACTCTCAGTCATTCCTGTCACTATGACCAACACCATCATGATTGACTGGGACTGTCTTTATCATCACCGACCTCCCCATCACAACCAACATCATCGCCATCACTATCATCGTGTACTTAACAACCATTATGTCAGTGACCACCCCACGCCTATAAGATTGACTCTGATAATCGATCATTGCTTCAGTCACCATCCAAAATCTTTGATTTGGTCTGTAATTGGTCACAAACTCTCCTGAACATTGTCCACAGGCAATTCCGAGGGCTTGACCAAGGTAGCAGTCACTTTACGCCACATGGCATATATATCCAGTGACGATATGCAGAGTACAGTGGGACATGATATATGTCCATACAATGTGTTCAGCATAGGGAAACATTGTGTGTTTAAACTGATGGGAGTACAGTAGTCCAAGGAGAAACACGACCTACACGTACACCATGAGACACATGTTCATGTACGAGGACACTGACATATGTATGACATGTGAGGAAACAAGACAGAATGTACAGTGGATGCGGAGTGCATGGCACCCACACCCTCTTCTTGCCTTCCTCTCAAAGGAATGTACTTTCTAGATGGAGACCATGTCATCGAAGAAACATTTCATATTTTCATTAGTGCTCATTCTGGGAATGAAAAATGCATTGCAGAATCTCATAAATAAGGAGGCCGTGTTCCCCATTTACATACTTCTGTGGCTCTTGGAGCAAGGGTGGTTGTCTCCCTGCCAACCATGTCCTAAGCCTCCCATTGCCTGTACCTTGGAACTGGGCTGGCCAGAGCCTGGGCCACTTGGAACCTTCCACCAAAGAAGCGCGCCAATGTCCTGATAGTCTGGGTATTCTTAGGTCACCCCCTCCCCTTTCCCCCGCCCTCCCAGCATCCAAGGCTTGTCCTGGAGCTGCACAATCCTCTCTCCCCCCCCAGGTTATTCTGAGGCTAGGCGTCATCCATGGAAGTGGAGGGGAGGCCAGAGAAGGGAGAAACAGATGTCAAACCAGAGGCGGTTCACTTGACCTTATAGCAGGTCTCTGGATTCTGATTGAGGAGTTGGGGGCAACAAGTGAAGAACTCGGGTATGGGGGAGATCTGTGTTCAAATCTTGCCCCAGATACTTAGTACTTACGTGACCCTAGGCAAGTTACTTCTTCTCCCAGACTCACATTCCTGACCTACAAAACGAGAGGACTGGTCTTGACCTCTGAAGTTCTTCCTTGCTCTAAACCAATGATCCCTTTCTGAAGGGAAGGGAATAGCAGAGACTCAAGCCGCTAGACACTCAGTCCCTGGAGCCTAGCCACCTAGGGACAGGTGGTCAGCTAATGGAAGGGAGAACCAGATGTTTCTTCTCTGGCTAAAGTTAGAAAGTGTCAACAGCGTGGAGTGGATAGTGCTGGCTTGGAATCGAGAAGACCTGAACCACCCACCCCACCCCTCTTAGAAACATTGGCCGTGTAACTCTGGGCAAGTCACAAGTTGTCTGGGCCTCGTTTCCTCCCGTTAACCTGAAAGAGCTTGGATCTTTACAATTCTTCTCAGCTCTCGGCCTATGAGCCTGGGATCAGACAGAGGTCCAAAGCCCCAGCTCTGCCCCCGACCATGTCTATGATTTAGGGAGGGGTCCCTTTCCTTTTCTGGTCTGTTTCCTCTCTATAAAATGAGGACATTAACTCAATAACTCAGAAAGTTTTGAGATAGCAAGAGTCTGCGGTCCATGCTTTCTAGAGGCCAAATATGCCTCCTCCGCCAGATAGGCTTTCCTCCATTTGTCCAATCGTCTCTCCCCATTGGAGAGAAGAGATGAAAAATGTCAGACTCGAAGACCAAACTCTGAGGAGGTGACCTGGACACCCAGGCTGCCCAGGTGGCAGCTTCCTCAGCTCATTAACTGTGGAACCCTTGGGGGAACCTAGGGTGGCCTTGTTTGTCCCTGTTTCAGAGCCAGCCCCTCAATGGGCAGGCATTTATTAAGCACAGACTTAGCGATGAAATAAAGACAAAAGTGAAGTTGCGTGTGCATGTGCAAACATGCTGTGTATATGCATATATCATGCACGTGCATATATATACATTGTTCATGTATTTGTACATATACCTGTTATATAACATATGCCTGTGTGTCTATACGTACATATGTATGTCTGTGCATACACACATGGATATAGATATAGACATAGACATTGACATAGTAACCAAATAAGATCTGAGGACCACAGATCTGGAGTTGGAAGGCACCCCAGAGGCCATCTAGCCTCACCTTCCCCCATTTTACAGATGAAGAGACTGAACCCCAAGAAGGTGACTTTGCCCCAAAGTTTATATTTGAATCTGGGGTTCATAGGGAACCACTGAAGTTCGTTGAGCAGGTGAGCAGATGAGATCAGAACTACCCTTTAAGGAAATCCCTTTGGTAGTCAGGTGGAAGATGGGTCTTGAGTGGTGAGAGACAAAGGCAGGGAGATCAACTAGGAAACCACTGCCATAGTTCAGAAGAGGTGAAGCAGGTCTGACCTCAGGTGGTACCTGAATGGGGAGGGGCAAGAAGGGGACCAGAGATCTTGTGGGAACAGCCCTGGGGGCAAAGTTCACTCCCAATCTGTCTGGGGTTGGGGTTGTGCCCAGAGAGGGTGTCTGTGACCTGGGGTAACACCTGCTGTGAGGATTATATCTGGGGGAGCTCACAACCCCTGGGTGGGCACCTGCGTGTTGGAATTGAGATTTTTGCTTCTGTCTAGGATTAGGGTCTATGGATGATCAGGTTTCTTAAGTTCAAGCAAAGGGACTGGAAATGAGATGTCAGTAGGGGAAGCCTGCCCAGGAGTGACCTGGGCAGGGGCGAGTGGGCCAAGTTTCCTTGATTCTTCAGTATTTATGGAGTGCTAGGCAGCGCTCCGTGCAAACATCAACTTTGCCACCTGTCACAGCATCTGAAGTCCCACCATTAAAATGCCACTGCTCTGGGGCCTGGAGGCTTTTTAGTCTCTGAAGCCTACAGAAGGGAAGACCTGGTATGTGTGTTGGGGAGCAGATTAGGAAGGGAGAAACAAAGAGGGCTGCCACCTGGAAGAGGAATTGACCTCAGTGGGCAGAACTGGAAGCCGTAGGTGCGAGTGACGGGGAGATAGATTCTAGCTTCATTATTAGGAATGGATATAAGCAATCTAAAAAGTAGAACAAGCAGCCTTATAAGGTTGTGCACTCCCTGTCAATGGGAGTACTCAAGCAGAGATCAAATACCTCTGCCAGGAGGTGACACTCTAGAGGAGACGCTTGTCTTTCACAGAGGTTGAATTAGGTGACCTTGGAGGTCCCTTCCAGCTCAGAGACTCAATGATTGTGAGACTATCCCATGACAGAGCGCAAGACATAGTACACAGACATTTAATAAATGTCTAATTGAATTTGTCCCATTACAATGTAAGCAGTTTGCTCAGAAAAGACAGGGATTTTTTTCATCTTCAATCTTGCATCCTCTGAGCCTAGAACTGTGTCTTTCTCACAGTAGGTGCTTAATAAATGCTTGTTGAATTAGATCAAAATAGCCCTGGGAAGGGGAATACGTAAACGTGCCAACCATTAGAAAAACCTTAATGTACGGGAGTTCCTCAGCTCCTTCCCAGGGATCATAAGAACGGCTACCACTTGCACGGCACTTTAAGATTTACAAAACATATTCCATATATTATAGATCTTCACAATAACACTGTGAGGTAACTGCCATTATCATGGCCATTTTAGAGATGACGAAACTGAGAAAGACAGAGGTTAAATGGCTTGCTCATGATCACACAGCTAGCCAATGTCTGAAGCAGGCAGGATTCAAACTCAGGCCTCCCTGACCCAAGCCCAGGATTCTATCTGTGCCAGTATCTTAGACAGGTCAAGTGACTTGGTCACAATGTTAGTAAGGATCTAAGGAGGGTTTGAATCCCATCCTTTCTGACTTCAGCTCCAACTTTCTAGCCGTTCTGTCTTGCTTCCTCTCTTGCAGATGGCTACAAAGAACAGATGTTATCCAGATGCGTGGGAGTGGGGGGAGTGAGGGGTCACTGCCTCCCAGGAAGGGAAGGAAGGCCTGGTTGAGAGACCCTGGGAAGCTAGGGAGGAAGAGCTCCAGGGGAGCCCTTCTCTCCAGAAGAAGGTGAGACCCACAAGGAAGAGAGACGTTCAGAGTGTAGGCAGGTGACAGAATTCGAAGTTGGCCTACTTTTCTGAGTTTGCCATTTTGCTATGGACTGGGCCTTTCAGAAAGGGAAAAAGATGGGACATAAAGGGTATAATTCATCTCCTGGCACCAAACTGGGAAGTCCAGAGAAGCCTCTGTAGAGGCCAAAAGACCCTTGACCCAAGAGCGAGGATAATCAAACAAGTAAGCAATGTTTATTAAGTACCTACTCTGTGCCAGGCACCATACTAAGCACTGAGGTTTCCAAAAGAGACAAGAGACAATCCCTGCCCTTGCGAGCTTACACTCTAATGGGACAGCCAACACGCAAACAAAATGTACAAATAAGCTATATGAAGGGTAACTAGAAAACAAGTAAGAGGAGAAGACACTAGAATGAAGAGGGCTTGGGAAAGACTTCCTATAGAAAAGGAGATTGGAGTTGAGATTTGAAGGAAGCCAGGGAGGTCGGTAGGCAGAGATGAGGGAGAGTGTGCCGGCCCCGGGGGGACAGACAGAGAGGACCCCCAGAGTCAAAAGGTGGAGGGTCTTGTTGGTGGAACAGCCAAGGGCTGGAAAGGCACCTCAGAAACCACCGAGACCACCCCACTGGGTTTACAGAGGACGACTGAGGCCCAAGGGAAAAGGCAAAGTAACTCAGCCAGGGTAGCTCAGGTCGTGATTGTCCGAGGAGGGATTAGCCCCATCCTCGGATTCCAAAGGCACTTCCCTTCCATTGCATCTGGCTGCCATTTTCCCTGACTCACCCTAATTCTCCACTCTGTAAGAAGACGGAGTTAGGACTAAATGATCTCTAAGACCCTTCCAGGTCTTACTTGCCATGGTTCTTGGAGTCTTCCCTGACAACAGGTGTCTCCCGCAGGAGTGTGGGGGAGCCCGGCTCTCCCAGGACAATCTTGTCTGTTGCAGGGTTTGCTGAGGGCAGAGAAAGCTGGAAAAGGAAAAGAGTGGGAGGTGGGGAGGGGGCAGCCTAGGGCTCCCTACAAGGCATGAATCTATGTTGCTGCAGGAATGTCTCTCCCAAGAGCCAGCCCCCCAGCCAGCGTGGGAGACAGATATTAGTCTCCCCAATCCACCCCTCATCAGCCAAGTCATCCCCTCCACCATCAGCCCCCTCCTTTCCTCCTGCAGGGCCTTGGAGGAGGCCAAGGTCAACAAGACTCTTTCTCGACTGTATACCCCCCCAACCCCCCCAACCTGCCAGCATTTGCCTTGGCCTCACAAGCTCTCTGACTTTATAAGACTTGTGAGTCGTGCCCGAGAGCTGTGTTTGGCCTGGATACAGTCACATCCGACACAGTCGTCTAAACATAGGCCGGGAGGAACCGAGAGACCCAGTGAAAGGGCCCAGGGGGGAACCAAAATAACATCTGAGTCACCCCACCCTGGCCCCTCCTGCCCTGTCTCCCTGAAGAAATAGCCTCCCGCCCTCCCCCCATTCTCCCACCCCTCCACCCTTGCCCCAGGGAAAGCCTGGACCCGCCAGGGGAAGGATCGAGTGCCCAGATGTTCCAGACGGCTGTCGGGCTGCATCCCAGGGCATCCTCCGGGTCAGGTCACCCTGGCGGGCTGGAGATGTCTTCATTGGCAAGCTTTGTTTGGGGGAAGGAGAGCAGAGGAGGGAGAGAGGAGAAGACACTGGTGTCTCTATTTAGGGATGAACTGGGGGTATAAAGTCAGCCAAGAGCAGGGGGGGAGCTGCTGCTGAGGGCTGTGATGGGGACAGAAGGAGGCTGAAAGGAGACCCAGGCCTTGGTCTGATGCAGGAGATGGACCCTTCCCTCAGAAAACTCTAGGCTGATGGAGAAGACAGTCTGTGACCTTAGGAGATCCCAGTTTGATGGGAATGACCCACTTCCTACCCATGGGGAACCCCCGGTCTGATAGGGGAGACACAGTTCTTACATTCAAGTAGCTCTGATCTGATCAGGGAAACACTAGTTTCTACCCATAGGGAGACACTGGTCAGATGAGGAAGAGGGGTCTTTCCCTCAAGAGACCATTGGTTTGATGAGACAGACAAGTTCTTAGCCACAAAGACTCTGACCAGACAGGAGTGAGGTAGTTTCTACCAACAAGAAGCCCCAATATGATGGAGAAGCCACACAATCTCTGTCCTCAAAGCCCCTGACTCAATGGCAGAGATATGGTCCCCATCCCCAGCAAGTCTCTGGTCTGATGGAGCCCTTGGGCAATCTCCAGGTTAATGAGGGCACAGGGAAGATCACCTAGGCATCTGCTGAAAAAGAAGAAAGAAAATACAAAATAAAGGGATGGTGGGAAAGTGATGGGCTAATCAAAGGATCATAGCTCTAGACCTGGAAGGGATCTAAGAGGCCATCTAAACGCAACCTACTAGGTGGTGCCATAGTACACGGAGCCTATGGTCAGGAGGGCTGAGTTCAAATACAGCCCCAGACACTTACTAGCTGTGTGACCCTGGGCAAGTCACTTCACACTGTTTGCCTCAGTTTCCTCATCTGTTGAATGAGATGGAGAAAGAAATGGCAAACTACTTGGTAAAAATGCCAAGAAAACCCCGAAATGGGGTCATGGAGAGTCAACGGGACTAAAATGATTCAATAACACCTACCCTCAAACCCAGTTTTGCTGAGAAGGCCCAAAGAGAAGAATAAACTTGTGACTTAGGTCACACGTATGATCACAGAGCTCAAAGGGATCTCAGAAGGGGCTAACCTCCTATTTCACAGAAGAGGAAAGCAAGACCAAGGGAGGTTAAGTGACTTACCCAAGGTCATGTGGGTAGTCATGGCAAATTTTCTCAAAGAGATGATTTGAAGCAAGGTCTTGAAGGAGCAGAGGACATTTCAGGTGCGGAGAAGGGCCCATGTAAAATCCCAGAGATGGTGGAAAGCGAGTTGTTGGGGGTAGGGGGATGTTAGGAGTTCTACAGTGGGTTGGGGTGCCCAGACTAGAGGTCAGTATGACTGACACCCTTGAGAAGTCTCCCCAGAAACCAATAATCTGTGAAAACTTTTAGGGGGTAGAATAAATCATCTTTGGGCCGTCATGCCTGGTCATCTTTGGAATATGCCCCTTTGTAGGATGAGATATTCAGATCTAGAAAGTATCTCAGAACTCATGGAACTTAATAAACATTTAATTGATGTTGTCCGACCTCACCGTTTTACAGACGAGAAGACTGAGGCCCAGAGAGGTTGGGACACACAGCCAGTAGTGGCAGAACTGAAATTTCACCCCTGGCCCTCTGACCCCGGCCCCACACCCTTCACTTTGCTATGCTTCCTTACTCTTCTTCCTCAGCTCTACAGTCCCATCCCGAATCCAGCTCCTGGGTATCTCTTCTCCTTCGACGACCCTCTGCTTTCCTTCCCACCAAATACAACCCATAGCCCTTAATACACCTAGGACGTTCCTCCCCCACCAGCAGCAAGGCAGGGGCTCTGAGGTGTAGTGGGAATCCTCTTCACTGAACTAGCCACAACCTCTCACCTGGTGCCTGCCTGGTGTGTTCTAAGGCATTTGGGAGGTGATTGGTCTAGAGCTGGGAAGGACCCCAAAAACCATCAAGGCCAACCCCCTTTGTTTTATGGAGGAGGGAACAGTTCCAGCGAGTGGATGGGACTTCCCCAAAGTCACACCAGAAATAAACATCCAAGGCAGGATTTGAATCTGAGTCTTCTGATAACTAAGCCTGTTTTCTTTCCACCATGCCACCCTGATAGTCAGAGTCAGACCACATTGTGGCCAGAGTCAGGGATTTGTCTGTGAACAGAAATGGGGGATGAGGGGAGCCTGTGGCCAAAGCTGGGTTCTCCTCAAAGCTAGCTAGACAATGTGGAATTCCAAACTATGGCCCTGGGTTAATTAGCTTCTCATTCTCGTCACTGAGATCACCAGCAGTGGATAGAGTTCATGTTAATAGCCATTTGTGAAGCATTTTTTTAACCTCTTAGAGCTTCGTCTGTGATCTCATCCTCCCCTCTTCACCCCTGTGGAGTAGGGAGGGTTAGGGAGAGGATTTGGATCCCTAAGGCATGCAATCTGTCGACTTCTTAATCCTATAGCTTTCCTGAAAATAGCTCTTATGTTCTTGGCTTTCATTCCCAGCCTGAGCCTGGCACGGAGTTGGGCCCGGGACTTGGCACTCAAGAATGATGTGAGATCTTGGATGGAGCCCAGAGTAGAGCAATGGAAATGATTCTAGGTTGGGGAAAAATAACCTCTGGGAGGGAAAGGACTGAGGACATGATTCCTTAGATAAAGGAGAAGAAAGGCAGTTTGTGAGTGTACCCGAGAATGGACATAGTTGGAGAGTGGAAGCTTGCAGAATTCTCAAGCCTCAGTCGGATGACTGAGACTCGAATGGACGCTCAGGATACTTGTGAATCAACATAGAGATTAAAAAAGATATGAAAGCTCATTCCAGGCCAGGGCTGCCTTGGGCTGATCTGGTGGCTCAGGCTCAGGATTAGAACAAAAGGAGACATTTGCACACCATAGGGCATTTAACGAAAGTTTACTTAACAGTTCTCCTCACATTTGCCAAGGTGTCACACTCAGTCAGAAGAATGCGGGAACTTCTCAGATCTTCAGGAATATGGTTGTGGATCAATGTCAGGCCTGATGGATTGTTGGGTAGCACTGGTGAATTTCTTTTTTCCCTCTAAAAAAATTCTTTGTTTTAAGGGATGGTCCTCTGGGAGAGAAACGGGAGGGGACTACTTTGGGAAATGTCGATAAAGCAAAAACAAAATACATGGATAAAAATCTAGTTTGAAAAATCAAAGATTTTAGGGGAGAGGATATACCATCTGCCACTGGCAGCATGGTGCATCACTATACACTAGTGGGTTTGTACTCAGACAACCTGGGTTCAAGTCCCGTCTTGGATTCCTAACTTTGTGACTCAACTTCACTAAGCCTCAGTTACCTCATCTGTAAATAGCACTGATGGTGATAGCTGTGTCGCCTACCACCCAGCGTCCTTAGATTTGAAGGACCTGATGCAAATTCTTGAGGCAAAACCGAAATGCCAGGTGTTATGGCATTTATGAAAGCTAGCATCATCTCAGGCTGCATTAAGAGGGGCAGCCCCTCCAGGAATAGGGAGGTGATGGTCCCACTGAACTATGCCCAGCTCGGACCACACGTGGAGGACTGCATTTGGCTCCAGGCATCACACTGGAGAAAGCACATCCTCCCTTAGAGAGCCTCCGGCTTGTCAATGTCTTTCCTAAAAAAGATGGAGCTATCCCTTCCTCACTCCTGGAAGTTATGTCTCTTCTACTGGGCACATGAGAGCTGTCTTTAATCTCGAGAAAGGCTGTTGTATAGAAAAGGGTTAGCTAGGTTCTGCTAATCTCTAGAGGTCAGAACCAGGAGTGATGGGTGGAAGTTATAGATGTAGTTTCAATGTAGGCAAGATTCTTGCTTAGCTGTGGGTTGTTTAGTTATCAGAGGGAGCTAGAGTTCTAGTTACTGGCCACCAACAACGAAAAACACAACTGATGGGTGGTCAAGCCAGTGGCAGTAGAGAAGATATCCTCCCCAGTTCCCCAAGGGACCTTGAGAACCCAGGAGGGAAGATATAGCCAGTCTAGCTCTAGGATCCTGAGCCTATACATACATGCCAACAAATACACACCTTTCCACACACACAACGAATACAAAGGAGGATAATATAGGAAGATATGGACTTCGGTTATATACAGTTTGAACAAACCCAGTGTTTCACACAATGACTGGCCCTGGAGAATAGTAGGCATGTAAATGTTTGTTAATTGAAGGAATTCTCTCCATAGAGTGTAAGCTCCTTAAGAAAAGAGATCATTTTCATTTCTCTCTTTATTATCTACAGTGCCTGGCACAGACTAGCTGTTAAATATATTTGTTTGTTGGTTAATCAATTGATTTCTTCAAGATACCAGAAAGATACTCTTCACTAAGAATAAACGATGGACAAAGAGATGAGGTTACAAAGTTTTCCAGCATAAGAGAACACATTGAAGGACTCTGACCCATTCTTGTCTGAAAGCAAAGCAGCGTTCATGACAAAGTTGCATCATTAAAGCAGTTCCTGGCAGAATCTTGGCTTCCAGCAACAGACTTAATGAATTTTGGAGTTGGGTGATGTCAGCATCCCAGGCAGAGGAGTCATGGAGAATGAGGGCCATCAGCTTCTACATCTGGGACGTAGAACATTGAACGGGATGGCGGTGGGAAGAGCCCTTTATAAAGGAGCAGATAGCACAGGAGAAGACCAGGTGTGACAAAGGTAGGGTTTGATTTCCAACACTAATGAGGCCATGAGAAGTTAATGCTACCCCTGCAACGAGGATGCTTCAGCCAAAGGGGTGGTGGTCCTTGTCTCTGCTGGGCACAGCTCAGTTGCAGGATGCCGGACAGCCGTGCCCTGAGGATGACACAATAGGGTGGGAACATCGCAGGCAGGAAACCAATGTGTAGGTGTGGTTCCAGGAGCAGCTGCTTCTAATCCCTTCCCAGAGCTGGGAATTGGAAATAGGCCTATGTAAGACAATGTCTGCTGAGGCTCGTGATCTTAAAACCAGCCATCTTGGTTCTGGATATTGGCATGGGTCTTGTACATGAATCATGGGCCAGGTGTTACCAGCATCACCATTGGCCCTTCCCCTCCAAGGGCACACTGGGACATGCCCCCCTGGCCGCTATACATGCCTTTGGTTCTAGAAAAGTTAAAGCAAGCGTGAGGTACTTTGAAGCAGAAAATTAAGAAAGGACTGCAGAACCAGGGAAATGCCTGCATTGTTGGTGGTCTTGCATTTCTACCACGGCTCACACTTGTGTTATATATTAACGTCATATCCTGGCATGTCATATTACGGGAAACTCAGAAACCAAAAGACAACAGTTCCTGTCCATTGGTTCCAAGAGAGTAAGGGGCCTTCACCGAGGACTTGTTCTGTTTACCCAAGGACCATGGACATGAAGCAAGCTTCTCAAGTCACTGGGGGACCTTGTTCTGATGAGAGCTGATTTGGACTTTTTGACTCAACACATGCTCAAGAAGGGTCATGCAGTGGGTAGAGCACTGGACCTGAAGTCAGAAAAACCTGGCTTCAAATCATTCCACGGACATTTATTAGCTGAGTGACCCTGAGTAAGTCACTTAAGCTCTTGGGCTTTGGTTTCTTCCTGTGCAAAATGATGGCGCTGGAATTGGTGGCCTCTGAGATCCCTTTCAGATGTAAATTCTGTGATCTTCTGAGTGGGTATCCTCAGTAACTATCCATTACCTCCATGATCAAATATAAAATCCTCTGCTATTTAAAGTCCTTCACCAACTGGCCCCTCCCTTCTCTCTGATTTTCTTCAATTTTACATCCCTCCATGTGTGATCCAACTACACCAGCCTCCTCACACAAAACGTCCCATTACCATCCAACTCAGACCCTCTTCCCCTGCTGTCCTGGTGCCTTGAATGCCCTCCACCTCCATGCTTCCTTCAAGACTCAGCTCTCATCTGACTCTTCCTGTTCTCCCCCACCACACCAATACCTTCCATCTACAATTGTATCTATCTTGCATACACACTGCTATTTGTGTGTGGTCTCCCTCACTAGAATGTAAGCCTCTCGAAGGCAGGGAGCCATGTGTTTTGCCTTTCTTGCAAAAATTCCCAGGGTTTGGCACATAGTACTGGAACATAGAAAGCACTTAATAAAGACAGGTTGACTGACTGACCCATGGCAAACCTTATAACCTTTCATTTTTCTGGGCATAATAATACCCGACCACTTCATATGGCTCTGCAACAAACGTATTAAGTGCCGACTACGCACAAAGCTCTGTGCTGTGGGATGGGAATGCGATGACAGGGAAGATACGCACTCGTTTGTCGGGAGTTTATAATCTAATAGATTTATTTTTTAAACCAGATCTGTAATGTTGTTGTATAAGGAACTTTTGGACTCAGGGGGTGGCTCTTTACATGCGGTACCACAGATACCCGATTCAATGGATGCTGTTCAGTCATCTCAGTTATATCTGATTCTCCATGTCCCCATTTGGGGTTTTCTTGGCAAAGATACTAGAGAGGTTTGCCATTTCCTTCTCCAGCTCATTTTACAGATAAAGAAACTGAGGAAAACTGGGTTAAATGACTTACCCAGGGTCATACATCTAGCAAGGGGCTGAGGCCAAACTAGAATTCTGCTCTTCCTGACTCCAGACCCAGTGCTGTACCCACTGAGCCACCTAGCTGCTCAGTTGAATGGATAAAAGGAAGTAAATCATGGAAAAGGATATATTGATCATGTTTTCTCCTAAATATGTTCCTATCCCTTAGGGTTGGGGAGGAGCACCTGCGCGCATGCCCAGAGGCAAGAGGGGACAGGACAAGAGCAAGAAACAATTCATATTCTAGCTTGACTGGGACCATGTGTGAAAGGGAAATAGGAGGAAACTAATCTGGAAAAGTACTCGGAGCCACATTGTGAAGGGACGGTATTTTATCCTGGGGGAGCAGGGAACCACCACAGATTTTTGAAGAGGGTAGCGATGGTCAAACCTGTGTCTTGAGAAGATTATTCTGGCAGTCGGGTGGAGGATGGATGGTGGAGAATGGAGGCAGAGAGGTCCGGGAGAGAGGTGGGGAAGCCTAAGTTAGGGTAGCAGCCACGTGAGGTGAGAGAAGGGAACAGAGGCAAGTGATGACATGGAGGTCCAACGGACAAGATGCTGCAACTGATCGATTATGAGGAAAGAGGCCAGGGCAGGGGTGCTCCTCCTTTTTTGTGTCATGGACCCCTCTAGCAGTATCTGGTAAAGCTTATGGACTCTTTATATGCTCTTAAATGCTTCTTTTATGCTCTTAAATGCATAAAATGAAACATGTAGAATTACAAAGGAAATAAATTTTACCAAAATACAATTATCAAAATATCTTTTTAAAAACAAGCTCATAAGCTCCGAGTTAAGAATCCCTGATCTAGGATGACCCCAAACTACACTTCCCCACCCCCACCCCACCATGTCTGCGCTTTCACTTACATTGTCCTTGAACGAATGCCCTCTGATTGAAGATACAGCCGCAGAGACAAGGGACAATGGAAGTGCTTTTTTCCTGCTGACCTACATATATATACATATATATAATACATATACACATATTTAATATGTATGTATGTGTGTATATATGTATGTATGTATACACATGTATTTACACATATAGTAATATATACATACAAATATAGCATACAATAAAATGTTTTATAACATGTAAAAACAAGACATAATTTATATAACACTTATTTTCTGCACATATATGTATATGTGTATGTATGTATGATAAAGATAGGCATGTAGCCCAAGAGAGTGAAAGACAGTGACCTTACCTCCTTTACCCAATTTCCATTCTAATTCAAATTCACTCATAAGACTGAAGTAGACTTTGTAGCTTCCAGAGTTCTTGGGAAAATCCCCCTGAAAATGGTTTTGAGAACACTAGAACTCCAATCAGGGGACTAATTAATCAACTGGCATTTATTAAGCACTTACTATGTGCCCTCTGTTATGCACTGAGGATACAAAGTAAAAGTAAAAATAGTCCCTTCCCGCAGAGAGCTTACATTCTAATGGGGGCAGCAAAACAGAAATCAGAATATAAAAGGTAAATTGGGTGATTAGATGAAAAATAACCTTAGAGGGGAAGCACTAGCAGCTGGGGAGATGAGAAAAGGCTTCCTGGAGGAGTTGGTATTTGAACTGAGTCTTAAAAGAAACCCACGGATTCTAAGAGGCATATGCTGCCTAAACAGGAGTGACGAAGAGTTTCTAATCTTAAATCAGAGAGTTGTCTGAGAAAGTGACTATGATTCAGCCCTAGATACAAGGAGAAAGAAAAGAAAAGAAAGAAAAAAGAAGAGAAAAGAAAAGAAAGAAGGAAAGGAAAGGAAAGGAAAGGAAAGGAAAGGAAAGGAAAGGAAAGGAAAGGAAAGGAAAGGAAAGGAAAGGAAAGGAAAGGATTTAATCTCAGCTTGGGGACATTCTCCCTGGGCTTTGTTTGTTAGTCCTTTAGTTGGGTATACTGGTTTATAGCCTCAGGCTGTGACTAAAGAACTGTCAACTTGCTCTTATTAAATATTAGCAGAAGAAAAACAAAATAAAACAAAAAACCCTTGGCTTTGGTGCTGTATTTTGTCTAGCAAGAAGAAAACTACCACTTCCCTATATAGAGATAAAAATGAAACATGTCCCTGTCCTCAAAGAGCTTGCATTCTGTTCAGGTTGGGGAGAGGGGCTAGGGATACTCATGCACACAGATAATGAAATAAAAGGTGATTTGAAGGAAAGAGCCTGCCATGTAGCCTCCTTGAGAGACTGAACACTGATTCCAGCACTGCCACCATTGCTCACGGAGCCACGGAATCCTTTTGTGGAACTGCCCTCGGCGCCGGTTCATGAGCCACATAGAGAGCTCAACGTTTTTCCTTCAGAGTCTCACTTATCTGCTCCCATACTCTATTTGTTCCATTTTATCCACTAACAGCCGTTCCCAAGTCTGACACCAGGGACAAAATGTGACAGAATGTGTGCTGAATGTCCAAAAAGAAACTCCCACAAATACCTACCGGATAATAGAATTCAGAGTTGGTAGGGACTTTCTCAGCCATTTAGCACCCAAGCTACAGTGGAAAGAACCCCACCTCTGCCATTTTCTCTCTGGATGACCTTGGTCAAGTCCCTTGACCTCCCCAGGACTCAGTTTTTTCATTTGTAAAATAAGAGAGTTGGACTATCTAACATGGGATGTTCCTTCTAGCCCAAGATCTCTGACCCTGACATTCCCAGGATTGAGGAGAGGCTGCCCAGGAAGACAGCACTGCTTTGGATATGTTCTTGTTTGTTACAAAACTAGCCTAATTATCTTATCAGCACACCTTTCGTTTTTAAGAGTAAATGTTCCTGATGCTCTATCTAGCATTAGGAGATTAGATGGGAGCTATTTTTCCAACAGTGGGGATGGATTGCACTGAGCTGTCCACACCCTCTCATCATTCTTGTGACCAATGGCATATGTGAGATGGTTGGTCAGGGTTTGGAGTCAGTCTGTGCTTGGGATTAAGAGTCAGTCTGTGACCGGGCTTGGGGCTCAGTCCATGGCCAAGCCATGGCTGGGAGTCTGCCTATGCCTGGGTCTAGAAACCATTAAATTATTCTTGTCCCCAGTTCCCTCTCACCCATGCTCTGACTGTGCCCCGGGCCAAGCAGCCTCTAGCTGAGAGTGGATCTGGGTAGGCTCAATACAGAATTGTGCACGAAATAAGATACAGCATGAGCTCAGCTCTGGGGCGTCTTTGATTTGCTTTCCTCCCCTTGTTTCCTCAATCCTATGCCCTCCTGCCAGCTCACGGCCTCCTCCCTCCTCCTGCTTCCACTCCTTTTCCCACACCTGGCTCAACTTTCCAGCACGCCCAGGTCTCCGGGATCCTGCCAAGCTCTCCATGGGACCCTGCCTCCCCCCTTGAGCCATCAGCCACTCTCAATCCCCCCTTTCCTCCAGGTGGGGGTGGTTCCCTTCCTCCCACTCCAATGTATTTTCTCTGCATCTTCTTTCCTCTTCTGTTTGAGCATCTGAGCTCAGCATTCCTGGAGCAAACTGGCCATCCAGGCTGGCCATTGCAGGGGCTCCAGGAATCCTGACCCACTCTGGAGTCCAAAATCCCCCTCTCAGAGAAGTATTCAGCCTCATCAGAGACAGTTGGAAGAGCTCTGCCCCATAAGATGGCTCAGGAGAACCAACTCTCTCTCTCTCTCTCTCTCTCTCTCTCTCTCTCTCTCTCTCTCTGTGTCTGTCTGTCTGTCTGTCTGTGTCTCTGTCTCTGTCTCTGTATCTGTCTCTCTGTGTCTCTCTCTCTCGCTGTCTCTGTCTCTCTGTCTCTCTGTGTGTGTCTCTGTCTCTCTGTCTCTGTGTCTCTGTGTGTGTCTCTCTCTGTCTCTGTCTCTCTGTCTCTCTCTGTCTCCCCCACCCTTTGGGCTTCCAGAAAGTGGGAAGGCAGGGTTGATGAGGAATTGGGGGTCATAAGAACATGTCCCACAGAAGGAGTCCATCACCCATGCCCAGCTCTGTGGGAGATGCCCCAGTTTAGGAGATGAGCCCCTGATCAATCCTTTTACACATGGGTAAAATACTTTGCAAACTTTAAAGCTGGGTGACCTGGACAAGTCACTTAACCTCTCAATACACCAGTTTCCTCACTTGTAAAATGAGGTGGTTGATCTCCAAGGTCCCTTCTGGTTCCAAATCTAAATAAAGAACTATGGAAATGTCAAGTGTTACTGTCATCCTACCCTTCACTGGGACAGGTCTTTAAGTAGGTTAAGGGGAGTTGCAGGCAGATAGCCTCTGACTTGATCTGAGTCTCACTGGGTAGGTCAAGGTGGATAAAGTGCGGCTGAGGTGGGCAAGCCAAGAGAAGGTCTCTAAATAGAAAGAACTGGAGTGAGGGAAGGGGCACTAAACACAAGGAATGTATGTGTATACATATGCATGCATGTGTGTATATGTGTGTGTGTATATACATGTATGGGCTGTGCGTGTGTGTTCGTGGATATGTGTATATGGGAGCAGCCCCGGGCTGATCTTGCCCCTGCCCATTATAAATCAGAGCACTCCAGGGAGAGGAAACTTCTTCCCCAGAATCTGTAAGCAAAGCTGGATGCCTGACATCAGACCCAATGCTCCTCCATCCCCTGGAGTGTGAGTTTCCTCCTCCCTGGATGGGGATGAGCGGTGCTGGCAGATGAGCTCACTCACATGTACTTCCCTCTGTGTAAACAACTTGATAACAGACTTCTTCACTGGAGATTCTCCTTCCCCAAAGGGGACGTTCTCAGAAAGCAGCATCCTGCTGAGCGTGTCTCCGGGTCCTTGCAGGGGATGGCCGTGTCAAGGGGACGTTCCCTTCCTTTCTGCTCACCAGGAATTTCATGCCTTCTAGAGAAAACCACCGTCTGTGTCTTTTCATTATTTTTTTAACCCAACCTGTGATTTCTTTGGTTTAGGGAACTCCAGGTGCGAAAACTCCCTCTACCAACACAGGTGGACAACTTAATGGTCTTAGAGAGTCACCTTGAGAACGAAAAGGCTATTCAGGTTTACACAACTCCTACAAGTCAGAGGCAGGACTTGAACCCGGGTCTTCCCAGCTGTAAGGCCAGCCCGAGTCTAAATCTTCCAAAGGAAATCACGACAGGGGTCTTTTAATGTCACATGGGGGCTGCTGACCCATCATTCTTCACTTTCCTTGTATCATGATGGGGGTCAGAGGAGGAAAGGGAATAAACATTTATGTAACGCCTATTATGTGCCAGGCACTTTATAAATATTATTTCATTGCATCCCCACAACAATCCTGTGAGGTAAGTTCTGTGATTATCCCCATTTTACAGGTGAGCAAATTGAGGGAGGCAGAGGTTAAGTGACTTGTCCAGAAAGTCACACAACTAGTGTAAGTGTATGAGGCTGGAATCGAATTCAAGCCTTCCTGACTCCAGGCCTACGTGCACTATGGCACCCTCTAGTGCCTCCTTTTCTAATGACATCTTTAAGGAGACTTCATGGTACGATGGAAACAGCAAAGTATTTGTACTTGTAGGATGTGGGTTCAAATTTTAGCTCTCTTATTTATGACCTTAGGCGAGTAAAATTAGGCAAGTGGTTTCACCTCTGTAGACCTCACTTTCTTCTGTACGATGGGTTTGGACCTGACGATCTCCAAGGAATGGCCAACTCTAAGCCCATGACCCCATGACCCTATGGCCCCGTGATCCTAAGATTCTTGCACATAAGTCATGGCTAATTCTCTGTCACAACCTGTTCACATCCACCATTCAATTCAACTAAAAAGGATTTATTAAGCATTGACTAGGGCAAGACCCCAGGCAGCCCTCCATGCCCTCCATTGCCCTTTCATGACCTGCCATGTTGATTCTTCAGAGATGGTGGAGGTTTTGCTCCGTAATTCAGAGCTATGCCATCTTCCTGGAAGGATAGTGATGTTGGAGGGGAGAGAGATTTTGTTTGCTTCAGAGAAAGCAATCTAAACTGTTCCTTTCTTCTTTTTCATATGTAGGTCCAACTCACCATCCATCTCTGCAGTGTCTGCCAGATAGATAGATAGATAGATAGATAGATAGATAGATAGATAGATGGATAGAAAGGCAGGCAAACAGACAGACAGATGCATGGGCAGACAGATAAAGACAGATGATAGATAGATAGATAGATAGATAGATAGATAGATAGATAGATAGAGAGATAGATAGATACACAGAGAGCATTTATTAAGCATTGTGTGCCAGGCACTATAGTATTAATGAGTATAGAATCATAAAATGAATTTATCTCTGTAGCTGTATCTAACAAGGAATCATCACTTTCTTATCATTTGCATGGGAGACACCATAATAATGAAGAGACTTTTAGGTTTGTTTTACTCTACTCAGTCAAATCCTTTTTCTAATCAGGAAACAATAAATAGGATAGAATCTTATATTCTCAACACCTTAGTCAATTATATGAATGTAAAGATGTAATCTACTATGGAATATGGATTACAAAAGATTGTATGTTCCCTTCTCATACTTTGACCAAGTATATCCTCTATCAATCTATCAACAAGTATTTATTAAGTACCTACTGTGTGCCAGATACTGTGTTAGGAACTGAGAATTCAAAGACAAAAAGGAAACAATCCTTGCCTTCTGAGAGTTTGTATTCTATCCAATAGATGCATTGATCATTCTCATGAGGATTTTATTGATGGGAAAAATAAGCATATGGGGTAGGTCATTATTAATGCTCTCTCCATTTCTTTTTTTCAGGAGTGATACTGTCCGTGGTTTTTTCCCAATTATTTGTTATCTTCTCCTCTTTCAGAAATCTTGAAAATGAATCCCTCAAATGCCCTGAAAATTATGTAATCTATGTCATGGATTTCCTCTACGCCTACTTAGTCTGGTCTAGCTGCTATTTCTGTCTTTATTTTCTTTTGTGTCATTTCAACCTTTTCATCAGGGACTGAGCTGGTAAAGTCCAAATGTGACAAGTGGATCCACCATCATTGATGAAGAAGACAGTTTGTTATACAAAGGCTGGTGGATGACTTCCATTTTGTTATCTATTTATTGTCTTCCAGTTTCATCTATGAATTCTCTTAGGACAATCTAGCTTAATTAAGTCTTCCACCAAGTTTTCTCCGAACTCATTTTTCCTTGACCACTATTTGCTGTTTTATGGGTTGATACTGCTCATAATCTTCCACCATCCTCTCTGTAATGTTTTGCAAATTAGTCTATAAGATGATATCTATTCTCCATTTAGCAAAGAGATCAAATATCTGCTAACTTAACTGGTTTCTGGACTCTTATGGCCTCTCCATTGTGGTGATTGCTTTACAATGGTTATAGAATTAACAACCATTTATTAAGTACCACCATGTGCTAGGAGTGGGTAGCTAGGTGGTTCAGTGGATAGAGTGCTGGGCTTTGTTTCAACAATCCGGCTAGCAGCTGCTGTGGGGGTGAAAGACCAACACAAGCCCAACAACAAGCATTCTACCAGCACACTGCAAAAGCCCCAGGTTCTTTTGATCTGCTTTAGTAAGGAAAGCAAGGTTAAGGGGTTGACAAGCTTACTTTAATTCAGCATACAAATACCATTCACTTAGTTCAGGGGAAAAAGCCATCACCCTGAACTTTGGAGCAAATACAAATTACAAACATTGATAGACAGACCAAATACAATTCACAGTTACCAACATCTAGGTTCAGCCTGGGAGCTCATAACAAGGGCTGGCCCAGCACCACCATGGCTGTGGGTAAGAGCTCCAAAAAATAGAAAGCCAACCCCCGGTTTTATATCTTTTTCAGGGTCAAGAGTGAGTCACCCATGCGACTCACCCATGTGACCTAAAATAGTCACAAAGAGGCAACTTAAACCCACATGATCTAAAAGCCTCTGATGTCCCAAACATGTCATTCAAACTCATGTGTAAACTAGGCCCTCCCCTGAGGCAAGGAGGTCACCAAGGACTCTCAATCTAATCAAGGAAACAAAGGCCAAACTCTTCAAGGGCACTTGGTTGAACTGAGTGCTAAGAGCCCATTTTGTTTACCAACACAGGCCTGAAGTCAGGAAGACTCATCTTCTTGAATCCAAATCTAGCCTCAGACATTTACTGGCTATGTGAACCTGGGCAAATCATTTAACCCTGTTTGCCGCAGTTTCCTCACCTGTCAAATGAGCTGGAGAAGGAAATAGCAAACCACTCCAGTATCTTTGCCAAGAAAACCCCAAATGGGATCACAAAGAGTTGGACACAACTGAAATGAATGAACAACAACCCAAATGGCTTAGGAATATGATAGTTCTGGGGTTACAAATACAGAAAATAAATCAACCTCAATTCCCAAAAAGCTTACATTCTAACAGGAAAGACTATAGATATAGATGCAGGTAAGTAGGTAGGTAGATAGATAGATAGATACACACATACATACATACATACATACATACGTTTATACACACATACATACATATATATATGCACATATATAAGCATATATGAAATATAAAGAAAATCAATTAAAATAAATACAAGGAAGTTAAATAAAAGGTAGTTAGGTATAAGATGCAAACAAGTTGGAAAGAACAGAAAAGGCTTGATATAAAAGGCAGTGTATATATTTTGCATGATTGTACATGAATAACATACATCAAATTGCTTACCATGTCAGGGAGGGGGTAGGGAGAGAGGGAAAAATTTAGAACTCAAAATTAAAAAAAAAAACAAATGTTAAAAATTGTTTTACATACAATTGGGAAAAAATAAATATTCTTAAAAGACCATGCTTTGTTATAGTCTGGGTCAATGTCTGTTTCTTTTTCCATTTCCCATTTTTTTCCTGCTTCTAGCATATTTGAATAGATTGGGTTGGAATGATTTTAATTGGACACCATGTCTTTAACCTCTCTTCTAATTTGGTATTAATTTTTGTCTTTGCCTTATCCAGTCCATGATCTGACTGTACACAAACAGCTGATTCAGAAAAGGCTCCCACACTTTGTCCAGTGGTTTTCTGCCTTTTAAGATATAGTCTTTTTCTTATTGGTTGTATGGTGGGTAATATTCTTCAATGCTCACCACATGTAGAAGCTTCCAACTCACATCTTGAAGAAAGGATTCATGATTTATAGGTATGAGATTTCTTTGTTGACTAAAAGCCCTTAGACTCTGATTTCTGGCTCCTGAACCATATTTTCCAACACATTTTTTGCCATCCTTTTCTATGTTCACCTTTGCACTGAAGCATTAAAGCATGTGCTGATTTAATTTGAGTAGTCCTATTGAGTTCCTTAGAGAATTTGTCTTCTTCTTTACCTTCTACAGCTGAGGGCATATAATTTGAAATTACTTTTACACTGATCTGTTTCCTTGTGCTCATCACAAACACTGAAGGCAGAATGACCAAACATACAACGAAATGATAATCTGGTTGCCTTTGGATGCACAATGAAAATAACTCAACCATCTCCTTCGTTTGCCTCTCTGAGGAGGTCCTGCGAGACATCTTTTCATTTACAGCGAGAATGTCAATAATGGTATGATTCAATTCCTCCGGGATGTCTTTGGTCACTGGACAAGGATCTCGTACTCAGAGAAACACAGTTAAGTGGACATTTATAGGTGATTGTCCCAATCTTTTGCAGCTGCTCTGGGGAACTTGGAGGTTTTCACAGAAGAGGCGGATTAGCCAGTGAATGCTGGAAGTGATAGTTCTTGGTCTGGCACATCTGTAGCTCCCAAAAGAGAAAACAAAAAATGCTCAATCTGAGATACCCCAACAGTATGGAAGGAGCTGAATGACTAGCATCAGGGCTCTGGAGCTGGAAGTCCAACCCCTTCATCTTACGGATAGGGAAACTGAGGCACATGAGGATTAAATGACAATAGCATAGGAATATAGATGATGAGCTGCAAGGGACTTCAGGGGTCATTTCCTCAACCCCCTCATTTTCCAGATGGGGAAACTGAGGTCCAGGAAGTTTAAGCTCCTTAAAGGTGGAGATTGTTTAAATCTTTTGTAATGCCAGCTCCAGCACATAATTTTGGTTGAGTCGTTTCTGTATCCAACTCTTCATGACCCCATTTGGGGTTTTCTTTGCAGAGATACTGGAGTGGTTTGCCATTTCCTTTTCCAGCTCAGATGAGAAAACTAAGGCAAACAGGGTGAGGTGACTCGTCCAAGGTCACACATCTAGTAAATATCTGAGGCTAGATTTGAACTCAGATCCTCCAGACTCTAAGCCCAGCGCTCTATCCACTGCTCCCACCTCTAACAAATTTGCTGTTCAGTCATTTCAGTTATATCCAACTGTTTTGGGGTTTTCTTGGCAAAGCTTAATAAACGCCCGCTGGTTGATTGATTACTCAAGCTTACACAGATAATAAATAGGGGAGCCAGAATTCCTGACTCCAAATTCAGCTCTTTCCATTATCCCATCCTGCCCCTCTTTATCTCAAAGAGGCAAAATTTAAAAAAAATACCAATAAAAGCCAGGGGGTTTTCAGACTAGCTCAGTGCTGCAAACAGTTTCTGGGTACCCTCTGCTTCTCCCCCTTTCCCAGGATCCACAGGCTAGCTTCTAGTTGATAAAATTTTAGCCCATGGCAACCCAAGGAATACACTGAATGTTATTCTGTGGCCACCAGAGTGACCCGCCTGAAGTCACAAACTAGCCCCCGAGTGCCATGTTGTGCCCCAGCTTTTCCAGTGCCAACACCAGCCCTTTCCCCTCTAGCCTGGCTAGCGTTACCAGCTCCATCCACTTTAATTAGTCCCCTGCTTGGGCCTAAAGCTGATTCTGTGCCTGGGATTTGCAGGGAAAGATGAAGTGGGGGATGGGGGGGACAGGAATGAACGAATGCTCAGGGCGGGTGGTCCCTGAGGAGAAGCCGAGCGTGGTGTGGAGGGGGATACTGAGATCAAACTTCAGGCAGTAGCTGGCCTCCCCACAGCATTCCCGGGCCTTCAGAGCCCTTGGAAAGATTCAGGAGCACGGATAGTTCGGGAAGAGATAAGGGTGGGGCCACCACAGCTGTTTGGCAAGGCCCGGGGAGGTTAAAGGAGTATGTGGGGAGCCTGACAGCATTCTGAGGGAGCAGGGAGGGGCAGCCAGGTGGGCCTCCCTTCTTGGCCCCAGGGCCCTGAGGGGCTCAGAAATCAGTCATCCCCCCCAGGAGTGGGTCCGCCCTTCAACCCCACCCTCCTGCCAGACTCTGGGGGCAGAAGGAAAGAAGGGGGGTACCTGCCCTCAGGAAGCTTCCAGTCTGATAGAGGTGGAAGGGACCTAGGGGTCCTTTAGTCCAACCTCCTCGAAGAAACTAAGGCCTGAAAGGCTAGCCCCACCACTCATGAAATAATCAAGTCAGACGATGGAAAGAACAACGGATTGTTTGGTGAAAGACCCACTCTCCAAATTAAGCCAGGCTCATCTTCAGAAGACATACCATCCTCACCAGACCCATTCAGACTTGGAATCAGAATGGCCTGGGTTCAAATCCTGCCTAGACACTAACTGTGTGAGCCTGGACACTTAACCTTTCTGGTCCTGGCTTCATGGTCCCTTAGTCTATGAGGCTACAATTTTATGATCCTCCCCAATTTAGGCCGTGATTGCCTCTACGGACCTCGTCGTTGAATATCCAGGATTACCACCTCCCCAAGACGAGGCACTGGACAAAGGAGGTAGGAACTGACCTGGGCCTTGAAAGACAAGTGGGATTTATGTGAAGATAAATGGAATTGGGGGTGGGGAGGTGGTGGATTGGGAAGGACCCTAGCAAGCAAAAATAATAATATGAATCCAAGTGCTGGGGGGGGGGGGGGTCTTAAGGAGCTTATTTGGGGGCCCCAAGAGGAGACAAACCTGCTAAGTGAAGAATAGGAGCAGACTGATTTCCTGTATCAAGCATGTAGAAATGCGGAGAAGGCTGCATGAGGTCATGGGACCTGGGCCGCATTTGGTGGGGGAAGGGAGGAGCCTTCCAAGACATCAGCACCCCTGAAGATATCCCTGCTGCTCAACGGCCCCCCAAGCATCCTTCCTGTCTGCACGCCACCCTCAGAAGATCCTAGGCATCTCTGATATGTCCCTTCTGCCTCCACTGCCCCATCCACATTTGAATTCAATTGGAGGGCAAGCTCGTGGCCTGGGTCGGGGGTCAGTCTTTGACCAGGATGAGGATTCTGTTTATAGACAGAGTTAGAGAATGGGTCCACAGACAATGGGATGCTAGATGGTCCCTCCAGGATAGAAGGGAAAGTCTAGGTTTCATTAAAGCTGTATTTTAATTACACAGTTAAGTGAAAACCTCATGAGAAGTCAGCGGCCCCTGGGTCTGTCCTGACTGTTACTCACCAATTGTATGATTCTGAGCCACGCCTTCTCCTCTCCAGGCTGCTCCCTCTTCTAGCAAATGAGGTGTTTGGATGAAAGGATCTCTAGTGTTCGCTGGAGCCTTGAAGACCGCCCTCAAATGCTACCTTCTGCATGAGGCCTTTCCTGAACCCAGCCTCCCAAGCTGTTAGGGCTCCCCACGATTGCCTCATATCTAATTTATACAGAGAAAGAAAAGAAAGATAAGGCATTAGAATTTGGAAATCATGTACTCCAAGCCTCCTCTTTTACAGATGAGGGCACCAAGGCCCCACATGAGGAAGTGACTTCCCCAAAGATCACATGGCTAGTAAGTGGCCTAGCTAAATTCATCCGGCATATTATACCAAGCCAGCCCCAGGCTAGGAATGTAATTAGGGTTAGACTCAAGGCTAGGGATGCTTCACCTCTCATCCAGTCTTCATGTTCCCACTCACCCTCCACCCCAAAACTTGCACCTCTGGCTTCGTAATCAAATCGACGCTATCATTACTTCTGGAATGGTCATGAAGATGGCCCGCCCTGCGGTCCTGCTCCCAGCAGCTGCTGACGCTTACTCGGGCTACCACCATCCTCCATGCATCACTGCCTTCCCCGTGAGAATGGGGAGCCCCTCAAGGCAGGGTCAGTCTCCCTTTTGACTCTATCCCTGATATCTAGTACATTGTCTCACTGTAGGTGAGTTTTGTTGTTCATGTCATTCAGTCATTTCAGTTGTGTCTGATTCTCCATTTTTCCTGGGGTTTTCTTGGCAGAGATACTGGAATGCTTTGCCATTTCCTTTTCTAGCTCATTTGACAGAAGAGGAAACTGAGGCAAACAGGCTTAGGTGAATTGCCCAGGGTCACGCAGCTAGGAAGTATGTGAAGCTAGATTTGAACTCAGGTCCTCCTGACTCTGGCGCTGGCTCTCTATCCACCATACCCCCTGTAAGTGAGTTAACCCCTACAATTGAACCCCAGATTATCTCAGAGATGATGCTGAGAAGGTTCTTGTCCTGTGTCCCAGAGGTGGTACTTGGACTGAGGTCTTCCCAGAGTCCCTGCTGGCTCTCTATCTACTGCAGGCACATAATTAGGACTTAATGCAGTAGTCCAGTCCTAATTAGAGGGAATAAAGAATCCCCTGAAATAGTAGGTCACGTTATTTGAATTCACGCTGAATGTCTTGGTGGCATTGGAACTGGTGACCACATTGTGCATAATTATAACTTCGAATAGCACAGATCCACAGGGCGCATTATTTGCACTCATTGGGACATAGCTATAAATGTTTGCTGTCATCTAGTCGCTGGCTCCTTCAAGCAACAGATGTGGGATTTGAACCCAGCTCCACTCATTTCAAAGATTACTTTATCCTGTAGCAACACCAATAATAACACGAGCATTGATATGGGACGTCAGGGTTTGCAAAGCGCTTTACAAATGTCATCTCATTCTATTCTCACAACAACCCTTGGAGGTAAGTGTTCATCTTACCCCTGCTTTGCAGATGGGAAAATTCATCTCCCCTGATCAGAGCCCAGTGAAGGAGGAGGAAAACCAAGGCCCTGGGCCCCTGAAACGAAAGAGGGATGAGACAGAGGTGTGGGGAAGGGAGGAAGGGAAAGGCCCAGACAAAGGGAGGCAGGAAGAAAAAAGACCAACTTGTCTGTGTCCCTGAGTAAGTCTGGGGCCAACCCTGCCCTCCTCTGCCCCGGCTGTTCTGTCCAGCGCCACATGCAGATGGGCAGGGGCCGCGTCCTGATGGTGACGATGACGTGTCTGAGGATGAGTCTGTGGGAGGACAGAGAACGACAAAGGCTCTGGGGGAAGGGGGGAGTGTGTGTATATGTGTGTGTGGTATATGTGCATGTGTGGTATGTGGGGGTATGTTTAGTGTGTGCATGGTATGTGTATGTGTGTATATAAGTGTGTGTGGTATGGGGGGATGAGTATGTGCGTGAGGTGTACATGTGTGTGCATGAGTGTGCGTATGTGTGTGGCGTGTGTGTGGTATGTGGGGGTATGTTTAGTGTGTGCATGGCATGTGTATGTGTGTATATAAGTGTGTGTGGTGTGGGGGGATGAGTATGTGTGTGTGGTGTATATGTGTGTGCATGAGTGTCTGTATATGTATGTGGTGTGTGTGGTATGTGGGGATATGTTTAGTGTGTGTCTGGTATGTGTGTGTGTGTATATGTGTGTGTGGTGTGGGGGGATGAGTATGTGTGTGCGGTATATATGTGTGTGCGGTATATGTGCGTGTGTGGTATGTGGGGGTATGTTTAGTGTGTGCATGGTGTGTGTGTGTGTGTGTGTGTGTGCGCGCGCGCGCGCGCGCGCGCACGCACACACGTATGGTTCTCCTCCATGTTAGGTCTTTCCTTCTCCTCTGAGATCTCACCAAGTGCCTCATTTTAAAACCCAATTACGGGTCAGTGTCACCAGCTAGTCAAGTCCCGTCACCAATTGGGCCTCAGTTTCCTCATTGGTAAAATGAGAGGCTAGGTGACCTTTGCACTCTTTCCAAGCTCTCCCTTCCTATGAGTCTTGGGGTCTCCATCTCACCCCCTCTGGGTCCCCTTAGCTCTAAGCCTGTGACTTGGGGTTCTTGGTCACACATGGGCGAGACTCAGTGGCCTGGGAGACTCCTTCCAGCCATGAGACGCTGAGTCAACGCCTCCCAGGGCCCTCTGGCTTTTTGCTCAATGGGATCTTTTTGTGGGGTCTGTAGTCAGTAGGCCAGTCCCTAGGAGGCTCCTCTGTGGGACAGGCCTGGGCCTGGGGACTTGAGGCTGGCTGGGCGAAGAGAAGGCCCAGGTCCCACGTCCTTGCCCAGGGCTGTCTCTCTCCCCAGCCCACATCCCAGTGTACAATGTACGTGGAGAGAGAAGATTCCCCCGAAGGAGGAAGCAGCAGAAGGGGAGCTGCCTTTGGGGTGCTCAGACAGGAGGGCCTGGAGGATCCAAGGTCCGGGGTCAAGATCTAAGACCCGAGAGTTTGGGAGGCAGCTAGTTGGTGTAGTGGATAGAGTGTTTGACCGGGATCAGAAAGGCCTGAGTGCGAGTCTTGCTTCTGCTTTCTCATCCTTTAAAAAGGATAGCACCTCCCTCGCAGCGCATTTGGGAAGGTAACATTCCCTGCGTGCTTTGCGAGCCTTAAAATTCTATATAAATGCTGGCTGTTGCTGTTGTTGTGGCTGGAAAGGACCTTAGAGACCTTCTGGTCCAGCCCCCACATTCAGATGAGGAAAAGAAGGCCCAGAGGGGAGAGGAAACCCACCCCAGCTGAGTAAGTGTCGAAGCTGGGATTTGAACTCAGGTCCCTTAGACTCTCCATCCTAGGGGCTCTGTGCCCTGTGCTGGGTCCGAGTGTGTGTAAGAGCAGAGAACCAGGAGGGGAGGGAGAGAAGTGGGGCTGGTGAGCCTCAGGCAGGAAGCGGAGGGGCCTGGCCCCCGAGTCCAGGCAGACTCCAACCTGCCCCTCCACCCAGCCTCCTCTCACCGGCTCCCTCCCTTGAGCCAAGTCCTGGAATCAATAAATGCACAGCCTTGATTGTGGTTTGGGGGCCTGTCAGCCTGTTCCTGCTCTCGGCAGCCAACAAAGCCAGGGCCCTCTCCCTTCTCCAGCGCTAACTCATTTTACCTTCTTCCTGTTTTCCCTTCTCCCCTAACCTTTATCCCAGGAAAGGGGCCAGGGGAAAGCGTGTTTGCAGGGACAGGGAATGAAAGGGCAGAAGAATTCAGGTATTTTCTACCCTTTGGGGTACCTCACCCCCCATCCTCAGGCCTGTGCCCCATCTCTGACCTGGAGCTCCATCTCTGACATTGAGCCCCTCTCCCTGACCCTGAGCCCCCTATCCTCAGTCCTGTGCCCCCATCTCTGACCTGAGTTCCATCTCTGACATTGAGCCCCTCTCCCTGACCCTGAGCCCCCCATCCTCAGTCTTGCACCCTCATCTCTGACCTGGGGCTCCATCTCTAACATTGAGCCCCTCTCCCTGAGCCCCCTATCCTCAGTCCTGTGCCCCCATCTCTGACCTGGGGCTCCATCTCTGACATTGAGCCCCTCTCCCTGACCCTGAGCCCCCACCTCAGCCTCCATCCCCCATCTCTGACCTGGGGCTCCATCTCTGACATTGAGCCCCTCTCCCTGACCCCGAGCCCCCACCTCAGCCTCCATCCCCCATCCCTGGCCTGGGGCTCCATCCTTAACATCATCATGTCCTCATCTTGAATACCCAGCACTAAGTGTCGGGCCCTGAAACTGAGCCTCCACCCCTAATACACCCCTGTTCCCAGCACTGGGTCCCCATCCTCAGCACTGAACCTCTGAACCCCCATTTCAAGCCCTAACCCTGAATTCCCATTCTTAGCCTTGAACCCCCATATATGACCCTGTATCAACTCCTGCCCTGAGTCTCTCTCTCTAGCAGAGAGGTCCTCCCCTTGAGCCTACATCCCCAATGTTGAGCCCTTGTCCCGATTGTTATTTCTGTCTCAAGTACTGAGCACCCCTTTCCCATCCCTGACAGAGCCTCCGTCCCCAGCACCGTGCCCCTCTCTTTGACATTGCCCCCATGGAAGCACTGAGCTCCCATCCCTGTATCTCAGACACTGGCATCCCTTGTGCTTAAGCACCAATCTCCCCCTCTCCCATAGGTTTTACAGAGGGGGGATTTGAGGCCCAGAGAAGCCAAGATGTTTACCCAAGAACACACAGCCCTTAGAGGCAGAGTCCCAATTGTACCTTCTGCCTCCCACTGCACTGTACTGCCTTGGGCTTACATGCATAAGTAAACTTTAAGCTCTTCTTACATGAGCCACAACGAAAGGCTCATTCTCCCCCTCTCCCAGAGGATTCCCAGCTTCTAGGCTCCCTTACTCAGTGTCTGACCACACCTATCCTGGCTGCAGGAGAGTGGCCACCACGGTCCCTGTTGTGGTCAGACCACTTCCCTGGGTTTAACCGCTCCCTGTGCTTTTTCCTGTATCCCCTGCCTGGTTACCTGATGCCCAGCATCCCCCTCCAAGATTCCCCTTTCACTCTCCGATTGTGTCACCCAATCAAGCTAGCTCCATGTTGAGATCTAGTGTAAGGAGCACCAAGTGAAGAGCTGGCAGGGGAGGGGACTTTCTTCCTCTCTCAGCTGGATCAGCAGCACACCACAGGATTTTGGGAAAGTCACTCCTCTCCCTTGCATTTTCCATCTCTCTCTCTCTCTCCTCTCTCTTTCCTCTCTCTCTCCTCTCTCTTTCCTCTCTCTCTCTCTCTCTCTCTCCATCTCTCTCTCTCTCTCTCTCTCTCTATCTCTCTCTCTCTCTCTCTCTCTCTCTCTCTCTCTTTCTCTCTCTCTTTCATATAGATATATATGTATGTACACGCGCGCGCGCACGCGCACACACACACACACACACACACACATATATTCTTAAAAGATGGCTGGACTTAATGACCTCTTCCAGTTTGAAAAACCCATAAGTCTCTTTTTCTCTTTCCTCACAATTGATCTATCAAGGATAATAAGTTTCCATCCATCTCTGGAGCTCTAATCTTTACAAAATCACTTTCCTCCAAACAACCCTGTGAACTTCAGGAGAGCAAGGATTGGATTATCCCCTCCATTTGACAGGTGGAGAAACTGAGACCGAGATCTTCATGACTCGTGACACGACTGGGCTAAGGCCGCTTGGAGAGTCTTTACTGAGCAGCTGGAATGGGCTAATGGGCAGAGGAGGCAAAAGTCTGTCCTTCCTCCGTGGGGTGCTTAAAGCCTTACCATAGAGACAAGCCAGAGGTGTGTTAGAAAAAAAACAATCCAGTGATAAAGAGGGGGCTGGGTATGGGTTCCTGCATGGAGAGAGCACTCTCCATGGTCTGTAATGTCCGGGAAAGGTTTCCTGTTAGAACGTAAGCTTCATGAGGGCAGGAACTGTCTGCTTTTCTTTTATACCCTGGTGCACAGTAGGCTCTTAATAAATGCTCCATAACTGACTCCTGGAGGTTGTGGGACTTGAGTTGGTCATCAAAGGAATGGGGTGTCCATACCGATGGTCTCTCAAGAAGACTATTCCAGGTTTCTTCTATCTAGAAGGGACCTTTGAGGTCATGTTGTCCCAGCCACCTCATTTTATAGGTGAAGCCCAGGAAAGCAACTCCTTCAGGTTATACAAGTAATCAGCAGCCAACCAGCATTGGAACCCAGGGCTTGTAATTCCAAGCCCAGCACCCTTTCCATTACACTGCACCCCTCGGCCTGCCTCCACTGGACCATGTCTGGAGCTCAGTCTGAACAACAGCTGGCTTTAAGGGGTTCACGTTCAAAAAGTTGGGGGCAAAGCAGAAATATTGCTCCAGGTTTAGGGGTGAGCCCAGGAAGCCAGTCCACAACTAGAAGGACTCAGATCCTTACCGCCATCTCCCCTTGGGAAAAGCCCCACAGAACAAGGCCCCTCCATCTGATTCCCCCTAAGAATTAACAGCCAGTGAGATGAGGAGAGAGGGGAAGGGAAAGATTGCTCTTCCTCTTATGAGTTTTCTGGGAGGAATTTCTAAGTCTCACTCATGACCTTCACGAAGAGGACCAAGACCCAACTGCTGGCCCCGTACCTCCCCTGATGACAAATGGGGGTGGAGGAGGGTGGGCTTCTTAGCACTTTTGTGTCATAGGCCCCTCTGGGAGCAGCCTGTGGACCCCTTCCCCAAATCATCTTTCTCAATGCAGAGAAAACTAAATTGAAATAGGCATGAAAATATTTTTATAAAACAAACAAGTTCCTAGTTCCCAGGCTGAGAAGCCCCCTACCTGAGGGTCCCCGAGGTTCTTCTAGTATTGGCTTCCTGGGATTTTGCCTGCCCCAGGCCTGCCTGGCACTTTGCTAAATGCCCTCAGGGAGCTTCCAGTCTAACTGGGGAGATCATATAATCACAGCCAGAGCGATCTCAGAGACCATCTAGGTCAACCTCTTCTTCCAGAAGTGGGGACTGAGGCCCCAAGGGGTTAAGTGATTTGCCTAAGGTCACACAGGTAGGAAGTATCAATGGTGGGGCTTGAACCCCACTCCCCTCAGGTCAGCGGCTCAGGGATAACCTTGAGACCAGTTTCTTAATGAACAAACATAGGATTCTGCTAGGGACTTGGGGCAGGGGTGCTGGGAAGGAAAACACTGGTTTCCACTGAGAACCTGTAGATTTGAGGACTTTTTTTCTGCACCACAGGGGCGCCCCCTCCTGGCCCAGGAGGAAATGACAGCTTGGCTCCTGGGGCCAGCTGAGCTGGGGCCGACTACAAGGGAGAGATGAGGCAGGAATCCCATGATGTGGGCTGAGGGACACTCAGCTGGGGACCAGGTTGGTCCTTGCATCTGAGACATGACGGCTGCGCCTGTTCCTGAGGATGTGGTTTGACTTCCTCCCCAAACCATGAGGTTGGGATCATAGGATCAGAGTTTAAGTGGCAGTACACCTCAGTGGCAGTACAGATGGTGCACCCCATTTTACAGATGGAGAAACTGAGGCATGGGGCAGTTAGGCCACTTGCCAGAGGCAAGTCCGTGGTGAAATTTGAACCCAGGTGCTCTGACCCCATAGCCAGTGCATTTTCCACTGGAGTTTTTTCTCCCTTTTTCTCCCCAATCTACAAATGGTAGCTAAAGGACTCTGGCCTTGGCTTCACACCTGCTGTGTGGAGACTCTTCAAAGTCTTTAGCCCCAGGGGGAGGGAGGAAAGACCCCTGGGGAGAGTCTATGAGTTCAGTCAGGATGCTATGTGGAGGCACTGAGCAGGGAGGGAAGGTGACTTGGGTTCAAATCCTACCTCTGAGACTTAGCATATGTGTGATCTTGGGCAAGTCACTTCTCTGCTGTGTGTCTCAGTGTCCAAATCTGTAAAAATGAGGCAGTTGACTTAGATGGTCCCTTGCAGCTTGAAATCCTGGGTCCTCTCTTTCTTAGGGCTGCTGGTGTCTGGGTGTAGGACCAGCCCCCTTTAAGCATAGCCACAGGGGCAGGCTCTAAGGGCATCATTTTCTGTAGACACCAGGATATCCTTTTCTCCCCGAAGCCCACATCCCTGCCCTCTAGCTCAGTTGCCCCATCATAGACTTGAGTGATAGAAAGGACCACAGAGGTCATCTCATCCCATTCCTTCATTTTAAAGATGAGGAAACAGGCCCTGGGAAAGGGGTTAACTTCCCAAGGACTCACAGGTACTAAGTTAGCAATGCCAGGACTCAAACCCATATTCTTCTCCAAAGATATCATCCCTTTCGTTCTCTCATGGTACTAGGTGGCAAAGAAGGTGGGACCCTGAGGCTCCCCTTCCCCAAGGTACCCCCACATTATCTCTGCTTTTCCTGGGTCCCACCCCAAATCCCCCTCCACAGCCAGGACAAGGAGACAAGAGAATTAAAGAGAGGGATAGGAGGAACTGGAGTAGGGAGGGGGCTGAAAGGGGGCTTGGAATGGGTGGGAGCTCCTCCCAGGCCTGAGGTGGCTGAAGTGGGGGTATTTGGGGGGGCTTCAGGGCAGCTGGCCCTTGTCCCCGGGCTCTAGGCTTGGGGCCCAGTTGGGGCGGGGCGGGGCAGGGTGGGGCGGGCGCTGGGGCCTGGCCATCACGGGGCTTGGCTAGAGCCAGGGATTTTTGGCAAGGACTAGAGCCCTCCCCTTTCCTCTTGCTGAAGGCTGTTTTGGCAGCATCCCCCCCCCTCCTGCTGCTTTCTGGCAGGGCCCTGGACAGGGCTGGAGAGAACAGCAATAGAGAAAGGGGGGGGGGAAAGCAAAGAAAGAAAAAAAACCCAAATAGTCCAGTCTGGGGAGGTTTGTGTGTGTTGCCCTTTCGTAATTACGTCGTGTCCTGAGCTTCCCCCCCACCCCCCTCACCCCCCATCACACAGCCCCCCTCCCTCCCTTGTTCTTCCCCCTCCCTCTTTCCCTCACATCCCTTGTAGACAGCAATTAAGCATTGAGGATAAAACACACAGCCCGAGAGAGGGCTGAGGCTTTTCTCCCAGAGATGGCGAGTCGGACAGCTCTCTCCCTCCGGCCAGGAGTCTTCCTCTTCCTCCTCTCCATCCTTCACCCCACGAGGCAAGGAGGTAAGGGTACCCCTGATGGGATCAGCTCCCCAATCCTGTACTGGTCTCTACCATTACTATCCACATCCTCTCTGTCCCATCCCCATCTCTACCCATCACCCCCATTCCGCTCCCATTCTATCCCTCCCCTCTCTTCATAGTCCTGGGTCATCTTTCAGAGAATCATCCATCTATATTTCCCTATTTCTAGGGACTAGAAGGGACAGGGTGTGTGTGTGTGAGAGAGAGAGAGAGAGGGAGAGAGAGAGAGAGAGAGAGGGGGGGAGAGAGAGAGAGAGAGAGAGAGAGAGAGAGAGAGAGAGAGAGAGAGAAAGAGAGAGAGAATGTAGAGAATGTAATGGGACATCGCATTCCTGATATCATTAAGTTCTGCTGTGCTCTGAACTCTGGGGATCCTCTCAAGGTAAAGGCATCCTATTGATGTGTTTTCCTTGACCTGATCCTGACAGAGAGTTCTCAGACAGAAAAATCCCATTGAGCAGAGGATGGGGTGCCACTGGAGTAAGGGAAGAGCTGCCCAGTTATGCAAAAGCTCTCCACCTTGGGTTCCTAGAAAGGGGAGAGATGTTGGAAGCATACCTCATGGCGGGTGTCCAGCATCCTCTGTTTGAAAGGTGCCTCCTTCTCCTCCTAGGGACCATGCTTAGCTGAACCCCAGCTTGGGAGGGAAGGTCCTTGAAAGCTGCAGATCAGGGGTTGGGAGTACTGTGAACTTAGTCTGGGGAACCCCAAAGGTTTTGGCTCAGAATGGAGGAAGGCTGAGTCTGTGATCTTTCATCCCAAGTTCTGTTTGGGGCTGGTGAAAAGAGTTTGCTGCAAGTTTAGTGGGCATTGTCTGCATGTCTGAGCAAAGGGTCCTAGCTCTGGGTGTGTCCCCTTAGCAGACTACAGGGCTTAGGCAGTTTGGACACCTGCAAAGGGTGTACATGTGTGTGCATGCCTGCTTGTGGCTAACAGGCAATTCTACTAGATGGGTGGGGTTAGGGGACCTGGACTGTGGTCCCACCCTAAGATGCTATGTGACCTTAGGCAAATCCGTTCAGTTACCTGGGTCTTGGCTTCTCCCTCTGAAGGTGGGGTGAGGGGCACAGATGGTAAAGTGCCTCCCAAAAGTGGGCTGGGAAGGACAGAAGCGCTAAGTATCTGTGGCCACAGGGGAAGGTGTTCCTGGGCAGGCTCATGAGCTATGTGTGGCCAAATGGAAGCCACTGGGCAGATAGACTGATTTCTGTGTATCTGGCTAGATACAGGTGTGTGTCACCAGGATGGGAGTGGGAGACAGTTGAATGTGTGACTCTGAGCAAGTGTATGCACACGAGTGATTGTGTAGACAGGACCAAAGTGCACCACTGGGTAGATGTGTAGCAATGAGCAGTTGTGGTATTTATGTGCGTGTGTGCATGTTTATGTCCTCAGGCAGATGTCCGTGTGTACGTGCATGTCATAGGGGGCAGACATATGTGCGCATTCCCAGGCAGATGTGTATCTGTGTCTGAGTTCATTCAGGAGATGAAAAGTGCCATTATCCATCATTTCAGCCTGATTGGGTGTGGAGGTTTGTCTGGCAGGGGAGGGGAGGAATCCTTGGCCATGATGGGCAAGGAGGGAGGAAGGCATGCAGAATGTCATGATACTCTCGCCTCAGTCCTGTGCAAGGAGGCAGAGGGTACATCTGGCATCCAGAAAGTGACAGCTAGAAATGGCAGGAATGCCATAGGATGCCCACAGAGTGGATCTGGGGGCCAGCCCCTCTGTGGGGGGGCAGAAGAGGGAGCCTTCTTGTTGGTTCAGGGAGGGAAGCACTGAAGTGGGTTGAGGATGGGAAGGAAGCAGAGATGCCAGCAGGAGATGAGACATCAGAATAGCCGGTCTCAGGTAGGCACACCAGACAGGGAGGAGTGGGGACCTGAGGGGAGATTAGGGAGGATCCTATGCAGTTAGGGATCCTGAGTGAGAAGAGGCCAGCTGAATCCAGCTCCAGCCACATCAGCAGAGAGATCCATGTTTGCAGGAAAGCACTTAGGAGGCAGGAAGAAGAGGTGCCCAGCTGGAGCCCAGATGGGTTCCAGGAAGAATAGAAAGGCTGGGCATCCTCTTGGCTTACTACTGGCTCCTTTTCTGGATTTCTTTGCCTTCTGCTCCTGCCCCAGTCACCAAGAGTGTTGGGTGAGGTCTCTGGGGCTTGGCTCTGGGGTACAGGAAGATGTTCCGAAGCCAGGAATGAAAACATGAGTAGAAGCGATGGGCTAGGAAAAGGAGGGAAGGGAAAAGGTGGGCTGAGGTAGGTGGGGGATTTGAGGAGAGTGAGGAGGGAAGGAATGGGGGTGGAGGGGGCTAGGAGTAGCAGCTGTTTCCTGTAGATTGGAGTTGACCTGGCAGGGCTGCTAGTGCAGAAACTTCCTGGGTAGATCTGCAGCTCCACAGCTTAGTCCAGGGACTGAATGAACTCCAGGAGAGAGCACCAGCTCAGGCGCCCACCCTCTCCCCAGCCTCCCAGCTGTGAATAGATGATTCCTGGGATGAGGGGAAAGGGGCATACATTAACCCCTCTCTTCTCTCCCCTCCCCTAGGTGTGGCCAGGCAACACTGAGCCCTCCTTTAGGGAGCTTGCAAGGAAACAGGGCTAAATAGGTACAGGAGAAAACAGTCTCACCCTCCCTCCATACAGCCCAGCCCTGGCCTCCTGCCAAATGGCTGGGGAGCTCATTCCCTCCCTCCCCCGTCTCTGCCCAGACCCTAAGGCACCAGAGGAAATCCTCTGGGTGCAGAGCTTCCCAGGGACGATGTCCTACTTGTCCTCTCCATCAGCCCAGGCTTGGTCCTTCCCTAGAAGTCCTTTCCCATGTCCAACCCTAATGCCTCAGGCTGCCACTCGAGCCCACTTCTGCTCTCCAAAATGACACTGCTCCCATCTCTAGGATACCTAATGGGCAGTTTGGTGTTGGCAGATAGAGTCTGTGAGCCCAGGTTCAAATCCTGCCTTAGACACTCGCTACATGATCCTGAACAAGCCACTTGTTTCTCTCATGCCCAGTTTTTTCATCTGTACAATGCGGACAATGGTAACACCTCTCTCAAGTGTGGTTGTGAGATTTTATATATATATATATATATATATATATATATATATATATATATATATACACACACACATATATATACATATATATATACATATGTACACACACATATACACACACATACACATATACACATATACACATACACACACATACACACACATATACACATACACACATATACACACATATACATATACACACACATATACACACACATATACATATACACACACATACACACACATACACATATACACACATATACAGACAGACAGACATAGACGCACATATATATTTATATATGTATATTTATACATATATACGCATATGTGTATATACCATAGATATATAGATAACAGTAATTATTATTTCCGACACTCGGGGACTAGTATTTGTTCCCTGCCCAAACTCCCAATTTCCTTTTTTTCTGGTTCATCAACACATATTTACTGACCACCTTCTATGTGCTCAGCCCTGTGCTAGGTACTCTAGGACAGAATACACAAACATATGAGACATTGTTCCTGCCCTTGGGGAGCTTCCAGTCTATAGTAGTTGGGGAAAGGAGATAGAAAAAACAATACGCAGGAAATTATTCTAGACTGCTCTGCCACAAACACGCTGTATGATCTCAGGCAGGTCATATTCTGTCTCTGGGCTTTAGTTTCCAACTCTGTCAAATGAATGTTAGGACTAAGAGCTGGAAGAGGCTTCAGAGATCATGCCACCCATAGCTCAAAGAAGAAAACTGAGGCTCATAAAAAATGAGTGACTCATCCAGGGTCACCCACATTACTCCTTGGAAGAGTCAAGTTTCCAGTGTAAGTCTCCTGACTACAAGTTAGGCACTCCTACACGGCCTCCCAGGTCCCTTCCAACTAGCGCTCTCTAAGTGAGCAGTACCTGCACTGACTCCAAGTGTTGGGAAATGAGGTCAGAGAAGGGAGAGATCAGGACCAGCTGGGATGTCAAGGGAACTGAGACTTAAACTGGTCCTCCAACGGAGGGTGGGGTTGGAGGTGGAGAGGAAGAGAAAGGGCTTTCCAGGAAGGGGAAAGCTCATGAGCAAAGGCATGGAGGTGGGAATGTGTACAGGGGAGAGTGACATTGGATTGTTTCTCCATAGGAAGTGTCCCTATTCCTTTCATCTCACTTCATGGGCGTTCTTTTCCTCCAAGCCATGGCTTCCCTCTACCCCTTCTCTAAGCTCCTTGCCTTCTCTTCGTGGGAAGCTTCTGTGATCTCTCTGTAGCTAGACACGCAAAACTGCTCCCAGGACAGGAAGCTGGACAACTGATGTGAGCAGGGCTAATTGAGAATAAACATTATTATAGCAATGATAACAATGAAAACTGACACTTACAAAGATTTTTAAGGTTTGCAAATCACTTTGCCAACATCTTCCCTCTTGCTCCTTACCATCACCTTAGGAGGTAAGTACTGTTATTCCCAAGCTAAAGAGAAGGAAAACTGAGGGTTAGAGGTCAAGTGACTTGCCCAAGGTCACACAACTAGTAAATGTCTGAGGCCAAATTTGAGCCTAGCTCTGTCCTGGCTCCAAGCCTAGCCCTCTATCAACACTTACATGCCACCTCCCCAATATGGTCATAGCATAACTTTTTATGGCTCTAAACCTGTAATCCCGTGATCCCGTAATTTATGAAGCACATTCCTCAGAACAACCCTATAAGGCAAACAGTGCAAAAATGAAGAGCTCCATTTTACAGGTGAAGAAAATGAGGCTTAGATTCTCCTCTGGTCATACGGCTATGAAGAGACTGAGCTGGATCTTGAACTCAGATCTTCTCATTCCAAGTCTGGGGCAATGGAAACGCTATAGCTCGTTGTGTCCTGGTAATGCGGAAAGAAGAGGAATTCTGGGTGTCCCAAAAGTCTTAGATTCTTGGAACGCTTCACAGAGGACTCAACCCATTTCTGATGTCCAGAAAGGGTGGGGTGTGCCCATCCCTTGAGAGAAGTAGGCATCCACCTTGCCTCCTCTTACACCTCCTACTGCTCTCCACCCAAAAGAAAAACTCAGATGAAAAATGCATTTCTATCCTTTTAGGAAACAGCTGGGCTCTTGAGGAGCTGTGAGTAAGCTTAAAATCATGGAACCAGGGAATGTTAGAAAAAGTGGAGAGCCGAGAGATCACCCAGTCTGAGTTCTCCCAGAATCACAGAATTTAGAGTGGGTCATTAGTGCAACCTTTACCCCCAAAGGAATCCCCACTGTAATGTTCCAGACAAGGGCTCTTCCCTGCCTCTTCTCTGAGACCTCCAAAGAATGTGAACCCACTTCCTCCCACTTTGGGATGGAGGGGCAGCTAGGTGGTGCAGTGGATAGAGCAGCCCTGGCCTGGAGTCAGGACGACCTGGCCTCAAATCAGTCACTTAACAGTTGTGTGACCCTGGGTAAGTCACTTCACCCTCTTTGCCTCAGTTTCCTCATCTGTCAAATGAGCTGGAGAGAGAAATGGCAAACTACTCCAGTATCTTTGCCAAGAAAATCCCAAATGGGGTCGCAAAGAGTCAGACATGACTGAAACAACTGAACAACAATCCTTAGGAAATTTTTCTTGGCTTCAAGCATAAATCGTCCTCTTTGTCACTTTTCCTTGCTCCTGGTTCTGCCCTTTGGGGCCAAGTTGACCAAGTCTAATAGTTCTCCCTCAAGACAGCCTTTCAGACACTTGAAGAGAGCCCTCTCCCCTACCACAGCCCCAGGTCTTTTATTCAGGCTAAGCATCCCCAGTTCCTTCAACCTGTCCTTCGTACAGTATGGACACAAAGCTCTTCATCAAACTGGTTGCCCTCCACTGGGAGCTCTCCATCTGAAATGCCCTTTAACTGCAGCATCCAGAATATAAGGCCAGATGGAGTCTAGTACAAAGGAACTATCTTCACTTGATTCCTGGAATCTGTGCCTCTCATTATTCGGCCCAAAATCGAATTAACTTGTCTGCTGCATCCCACTGCCAACACCGAATGAGTTTGCAGCCTACTGAAATCCACAGATTTCTTTTCAGGCAAATCCCCAGACTGGACTAACAAAGTTGGGCTTCTTGAACCCAACTGAAAGGCTTTACATTTATCCCCATTCCTTCAATTAAGAATCTTTTTTATTAAGTGCCAACTTTGTGCCAGGGACTGTGCTCTGTGCTGAAAGTACAAAGATAGAAGTAAAATGGTCTTAGCCCTCAAGAGGCTTCTATTGAATGTCACCTTAGTGTATTTGCCCTATGTTCTAGCTCAGGGGTGGGAAACCTGCAGCCTCGAGGCCACAGGTGGCCCACTAGGTCCTCAACTGTGACCCTTTGACTATTTTGTTCTGTGAAGTTTGGATTCCATCGAAAAGGTTGCACTTGAGGACCTAGAGGGCCACCTATGGCCTTGAGGCCCCAGGTTTACCGGCTCTGCTCTAGCCCATAAATATCTTCTTTAATCCTGACTTTTTGTGTCATTGGCAAATTTGATGAGTTTGCCGTTTGCTCTTTTATCCAAGACACTGATAAACACTCCAGTGGAGACCTCTTGGCAAGTTGACAATGAACGATTAATGACTATTCAACCTGAGCTGACTCCATTAAATTATATTGCTGCTGCTGCTGCTGCTGCTAATGATGATGATAGATAGATAGATAGATAGATAGATAGATAGATAGATAGATAGGTGGATAGGTGGCACTTATATAACACTTTAGGATTTGAAAGGGGAGTTAAAAATGTTATCTCATTTGATTCTCACAACAACCCCGGCTGGTTTGTGTTGTTGTTCGGTCACGTCTGACTCTTCATGACCCTAATTTGAGGTTTTCTTGGCAGAGATACTGGAGTGGTTTGTCATTACCTTCTCCAGTTCATTTGACAGGTGAGGAAACTGAGGCAAACAGGGTGTAGTGACTTGCCCAAGGCCACACTGCCAGTAAAATGTCTGAGGCAGGATTTGAACTCAGGTCTTCCTGACTCCAAGTCCCATTTATTGTCTAGTCCAGGGCTGTCCAACCTTAGGTTTTTATTGAAACAATACACAATATATTTTGATTTGCCATTTTAGTAAGAGCTCTGCAGTAGCTCGGCTTCGTTTACTAAAGCATTTATGTAAATTTCCATGTTTGTAGGCAGGCCACATAAATCACACACGTGGGCTTAAGGCCCACTGGCTGCATTTTGGACAGCCCTGGTCTAGTCTATATCAATTTTTTCCAAGGTAATGGCATGAGATGCTTTATCAAACACTTTGGTAAAATCTAAGCAAACTGTCCCTCTCTTCTGGTTTACAATAATAAAAAAAATAGTTAAGGTGAGTCTAGCCTAACCAGTACTTGATGAAGCCATGACAGCCCTTCATGATCACTGCTCCCTTTTCTAGATATCCATTAACCATCTCTTTAATGTTTCCTTCTGGAATTTTTCTTAGGAATGGAAGTCAAGCTCACTGGTCTCTAGTGGAGTGTCCCAAGGATCTGTGCTTGTCCCTGTCCTGTCTTAGCATTTCTATCATCAATGACTTAGATAAAGGCGCAGATACTGTGCTCACCAAACTTGCTGGATGACACAAAGCTAGAAACCGGGAGGAATCCATAGTAGTCTCTTGCCGTTTTTTAAAATCAAGACTACATTTGCCTTGCTCTTGTCCAGCAGTCCCTCTCCAGTGTTACGTCCCCTTTCAAAGGTTATGGAGCTACGTGCCTTACTTACACGTAGGGGAGTCCCCATGGGCTCCCGAAGCCCACAGAGGGCAGCAATTGGCCTAAGGTCCTAGCGCTCAGTTCTCTTGACACTTGCATAGCATGAATTGAATTTTTGTAACTTAAAGCTCTTTCCAGTTCATCAAAGATTTGGTAACTACCTGCTTAACACAAGGCAGGGCGCTATGCTAGGTACTAGGTGTTCAAAGACAAAAATGAAACTGTCCCTGCCCTCCTGGAACTTATATTCTATGCCATGGCATTTCAATGTATGGAATAAGGATTAGACTCTGTAACTTCAGCTGGAAGAACTAGGACTATTGGGCAGATTTGGAATTGATGGAACTTCCTCAAGTTCAGAACTGTGTTGCCTTTTGAGCATAATGAGGTCCCCATCCCTGGCAGGAGAGGCATTTCAGCTGGAGATTTTCAGCTGGCAAAGCTTTCTCCATGCTCTACTCTCCTCCTTGTCCCTAAAAAAGAAAATTATCTATTCCATTACCAAGTAATAAGTAACTTAGATTTTTCTTGGTTTAGGATTATGAGTGTTAATGCTCCTAAGCCATTGAGATGGATGATTTTTTAAAAATTCAGAAGGTCAGTTAGTCAATTAACTTAGTCAATCAAGTCTTAAAACACTTACTACCAGAAATGGTACAGAGTTGTGAGGACACAAAGAAAGGCAAAAACAAAAACAAGGCATAGTCCCTGCTCTCAAGGAGCTCACCTTATAATAGGGAAGACAACATACAAAAATGTATATGTACAATGAAGGTAGGTTTGGAAGAGCTCCCTCACCAGATTTCTTAAGAGCACAAAATTCAGGACTCACTGAAATCCCCAGGGTCTCTATTCTCTTTGCCCTCAAGGCTAGGGACTAGAAGAGACTTTAGGTATAATCTAGCCCAACTTCTCCCTTTACAGATGAGAAAACTGAGGCCAAGAGACGTAACATGTACTGGGTTAGGCTAGATGGTCTAATCACAATGATAGGAGCTAACAGTTATATGGAGCTTACTACTGCCTAGGCACTGCTCTAAATGCTTTTACAAATATTATCTCATTCTATCCCCACAACCCTGAGAGTGAGGTGCTATTGCTATCCCCACTTTATAGTTAAGGAAACTGAGGCAAACGGAAGCTAAGTGACTTGCCCAAGGTTACCCAGCTAGTAAGTATCTGAGGCTGGATTTGAACTCAGGTCTTCCTGACTTCAGGCCAGGTGCTCTATCCACTGCAACACCTACATGAAAAACCAAAGTGTTCGACAAGACGACCAGTGAGAGTTCTTCCATCTTGGTGATTCTCAGAGGTTCCGGAGAGTCCATTCCTTTTTTTTCTGCTACAAGTATCAAGAATCCCTTAGGATAATGCAAATGCCTGTAGGAGGGGTTTAGATGGACTCATATCCTCATGAACCAGCAGACTAGAAAAGCAGAAGAAGGCAGTGCTCTGGGAGAATGGAAGGCAGGGTACTCAGTTGTGAGTCAAGAGCAGAGGCTTTCAGGAGCCTTCTGGCAAAGCTTGGGGAGAAAAGAAGATGCAAAAGTGACAGTTCACTAATTACACAAGTTTGAGGAGGGCCAGTCTTGTCATAGAATCACAGGGATCTTCCTTGGCCCAGGGAGACCCAGAATTTTTATCAATGACTTTGGATGAAGACATAAAGGGCATTCTTTTCAATTTTGCAGACGACAGGAAGCTGGGAGGGATAGCTAACACATTGGAAGACAGAGTACTTATCCAAAAATAGCTTGGTAGGCCAGAGCATTGGGTTGAATTGACTACAATAAAACTTTAGTTAGAATAAATGTAAAGTCTTAGCCTTGGGATCAAAAAATCAACTTCACAATTATAAAATAGAGTTAGTATGACTGAACGACAATATCTCTTTAAAACACACCCACACACATACACATACACATAAACTGGAGTTTTAAGAGCACTGCTGGCTAAATATGAACCAGAAGTGTGATATGACAGTGAAAAGAAGTGAATGTATTCCTGGACCACACTAAGAAAAGTGTAGTATCTGTCTCACTGTGCTCTTCTCTGGTCAGATGATGTCTGAAGCATTGTGTTCAGGTCTGGGCATCACATTTTAAGAAAGACACTGACAGGGAAGAGGGAGACCAGAATGGTGAGAGAACTGTAGAACAAATTGTAAGTTGAGACAACTGAGCTAGAGGGAAGAAGACATGGCCAGAAGAGGACAAGAGAACTGTGTTCAAGTCTATGAAGGGCCGACCTTGTAGGAGAGGGATTAGCCCCACTAAGAACAATGGGTAGTAGCTTCAGAGAGATAGATTTGTTAGTCCTAAATTAAGTTAGAAGTGGATTTAAGTTAGTCCTACATGGGAGAGCTCTCCTGTGATGGGAGGGGATGCCCTCAGGAGGCAATCAGTCCCCCTCATGGAAGGTCTTCAAGCCAAAGTCAAACGAGATCTACTCGGGGATGCTGTTGGGAAGTTTCTTGTCTCTTATTTTAAGACTAGGAGAGACCTCAGGGACTTTCTAGGAGTCCAACCCTTCATTTTACAGATGGGGAAACTGAGACTGAGAAAAGTCAAGTGAACTAGGTTGTATGATCTCTTCTGGCTTCCCCAAAGTTACACCATTTGTGAGTAGATTTTAAGATTCAAACCTAGGTCCCCTGACTGTGCAGGTGACAATTCTGGACCTCTGACTCAGAACAATTACAAAATATGTGCCCACACCATCAATCTCATTGGTCCTTCTATTCCCCAGGGAAACTCTGCCAGGCATTATGGAGATCTTCTTATCTTGTATGCATCTACCCTGAGCCCACTTCCCCCATGTACATGGTCTCCTCTCCCTGGAGTAAGCACCACCTGGGCACATATCAATCTGCCTGCCTCCCTAGGACCAAGGGGTTTGATTTAGAAGCCTGAGATCCTGCCACCCCCTCCCTACGGTGGCTAGAATGACAGAAGAAAATGGGGACATGGAGAAGAGGGAAGGTGTAAATTCCTAACCCTGCTGTATGAATGAGCTTATCAGACAATTTTTTTCCTAGGCTGGATAGAGCATGAAGCCAAGTTCACATATCTTAAGGGTTGTCAATTAGAAGAGACAGTTCTGGAGGGCAGCACTAGTGCTGGCAGGAGGCAGATTTTGGTTTGGTATGAAGAACTTCCAATTACAGTTGCCCACCAATAGGATGGGCTGCTTCAGGAGAGAGTGAGCTCCCTGTCACAGGAAGGGTTCAAGTTCGAGTTAGATGCCCTCTTGTCAGGGACAGTCTTGGAAGGATTCCTACTCAGGGAAGAAGGAGTTGAGGAGAAAGAAGTCGACCTAGAGAATCTCCAAATTCCCTCCCAATCCTAAGGAAGATGAAGGAAGGGCTCCTAGGACCCTGTAGCTCTCCAGTCCATGTCTGGAGATGGAAACATCAGCACCCCACTAGCTCAGACTAATTGGGGTCAAGGTCAGTTTTATTTATAGAATACTATTTTATTATTTTCAAGTACATGGAGTGTGTCTCACATTAATTCCTAACATAGTGTTTTCAAGTACATGCTCTGCTGGACCCATTCAGCAATGAATAGATAAGCTTCTTTGTAATTAACAGCAGCCTTTGGAATATAAACAATGTTTCAAATGCCTTCAAGATAGTTTAGTCTCCCAGCAGGTTAAACATTCCCCTGTAATCTCAGTTTGATCCCTGTTTGCTTAGCACATTTTTTTTTTTAAAGAAAGGGAGGGGAAAGGGAAATGTCAGCTCCCCCTAGGTCTGGATTAACGAGATTGGAACTGGTTGGATCTCAGTGCTGGTCTGGCAGAAATGACTTGGTGACAGTCACTGGGTGAGGAACTGAAAGGGCTGCTATCTTGTCACTAGAACTTCACCCCCACACCCCCTCGATACTTCCCTTGACTTTGGATGGATAAAGGTTCAAAGGGTCCCAGTTCTCTTAGGGAATTCAGGGACTGTCTGATCCAAATCTCTAAGGAAACTGAGACCCAGAGAGCTTGTGACTTGTCCAAGGTCACACAGGTAATGATTGTCAAAGGTGGGATTTGAACCCAGGTCCTATGATTCCAGAGCCAACCATCTTTCTCTGACATCTCCCTCTCATTTGTCCCTTTGGTCTGAACTATGCCAAAGCTTAGGAAATCAGTCTGAACTATATCAATTAATGGCAAAGAAAGTCTGAAACTATGAAGGAGCGTTGGAGGGGGGAGGGAGAAAACTACTTACAATAGAGCCTCCATTATTTGAAGTCAGTTTTTAAAGGACTTGGGTCTTTACCTGTCCAACTTTGGACAAATCCCTTCTATTCTTTGCTCTATTTAGCAGAGATAGGAGACTCCAAGGTCCCTACAGATCTAGCTCTATGATTCTGTGGTCCTTGCTGGGTCTCCTCCTCCAGCCACCTTAAAATGGAAGGTGCTCAGGAAATACTAATTAAGTTAAATATTAGCCTGACCGTCCCAACCTCACCCTCATCCTCAGAAAAACAAACCATTGTGTTCAAAAATTTTTGGATTATCCAGGGTTTTGGATTATCTGTGGCTCTGCCATCTTTGGTCAGCAAAGCCATTGTCTACATTTGGCTTGTACCATTTCCATGAGCTCTGCCTTAGACCTCCTTCTCCTTCCCTGATGGAAATTTACCAGGGTTTAGCCCAGTGAATGCGAGCCAGGAGATGGCTGCCTTCTTTCTACACCCATTCATCAGAGCAGGTCTCCTCAAGACCTCTCCTTGGCAGAGTCTCCTGCCACAGCTTTGCCAACTGAGCCTACAATAATCAGATGGCTTTTTCTTACAAGAAGCCCAAAATTCGGGTTCTAATAAGTCCTGTCTCCCTTTCCTGAATGTATTTTAGCAGGCAGGAGCTCAGGGCTGGAAGTCAGGGGGCTTGTGTCCTGGGCCAGGCTCTGCCACTGACTTGCTGTGTGGGTTGCCCCTCCCCAGGGCTCAGTTTCCATCTCTGTAAAAGGAGGGAGTTGGACTGGACGTTCCCTTAGAACCTTTCCAGCCCTAAATCTAAGATCCCATGACCTCTCTGAGTCTGTGTTCTCTGTTCATAATTAACTGGAATTAGTGGTTTGGTTATCTCTGTTTTGATCACCATGGCAACAGCACTGGCTAGATGCTGTGGACCAGGGCTAGCCCCAGGGAGAGAGCTGGAAATGAGGCCTCTCTCCTCATTGACTTTGGCCCTCAGGTTCCTAGGATCACAGAGTTAAAGCTGGACGAGGCTTTAGAGATCAGTTAGGCCAGAAATTCCTAACCTGGACAGGTTTCAGAAGCTCCAGGGGGGAAAGTACATCTTAATCTCCAACTGAAATTTAGCATTTCCTTCAATTATGCAGTTTAAAAAAAGCCATTGTTCTTTGGAAACACCGATTTCACCAAACTACCAAAGGGATTATGACACATGGACAAAAATGAAGACTCCGTGGTGGAGCTTAACTTCCTCATTCTACAGATGAAGAAAATGGGGGGCAGAGGGTACAGCCACTCTCCCCAGGTCACATGGCAAATTGATGGTACCAAGATTCAAACCCAGGTCCTGGGATTCCACATCCAAGGCTTATTCCACTATATCATGCTGTGCCTGGGGACACGGGTAGGGAGGCTGTCTCTCCATCCCAAGCCAAGAGGCTAGTGCCCCTAGGACCGGGATAGGAGGGCTGCTCATAGCAAATGACAGAAACCATTCGTTGATTCACTTACCTCATCCAAGGCACGGTGCCAGTCCCTGGGGGGGTCTCTGCCCCCTAAGGCTCCCAGTCTAAAGGGGGAGATAAGTTGGGAACATGAAGGCTCACAGAGCCACATAATTGGGATTATGAGTGGAAAAGAATTGCTGCTGGAGTTGAGAGGAGGGAGAGATTGCCATGGGACAGAGCAATCAGGAAAGGCTTCCTGGAAGAGGTGTGGGAAGAGTGCCCCAAAGCTCCAGGGTAAGAATGAGTCCAGCTGGATGGATGAGGAACATCGAAGGCATCTCCTGGTCTGGTCTCTTCATCCTCTCAGGTCAGATCATCAGTCTGTCGGCCTCCCTGATAAAGAGAGGCATCCTGCTACAGTGGAGAGAGGACTGGCTTAGAGTCAGAGGACACGAGTTCAAATCCTCTGGCAAGTCCCTTCGTGTCTCCAGGCCTCGATTTCTCCTTTGGTAAAATGTGGAGAGTGGGTTGGATGGCCTCTGAGGTCTCTTCCAGCCCTAGAGCTCCGATCCCATAAGCAGCTTTCCCTGCCTGAACTCTGAAAGGGCTAAGAAGCAATGAGAAGTCTAGCACTTTCCAGGTTATGAAGTTTAACAGACAATCCCCTGGAGAGCCAATGAGATGATGTGCACCGAGTGCTCAGCTATGAAGGCCCTAGAACCGTCTGCACCATTATTTTCATTATACTTATTATTGATGGCAGGAGGGTGTCGTGGACCTGACCTCGGAGTCAGGAAAACCTAGATTCAAGTTTTTGGGCAGGGGGCCCTGCAGCCTCGAGGGCATATGTGGCCTTCCAGGTCCTCGAGGGTGGCCTTTTGACTGAGTCCTTTTATAAAGGGGATTTGTTCTGTGAAGTTTGGATTCAGACAAAAGGCCACACTTGAGGACCTAGAGGGACACACGCAGCCTCAAGGCCACAGGTTCCCCAGCCCTGCTAGACCCTTACCAGTGGCGTGACCCTGGCTAAAGAATTCTGAGCCTCAGTTCCCTCATCTGTAAAATGGTGATAATATTAGCATATATCTCAGGGTTTCTGTAAAGATAAAATGAGATGAAATGTATGAAATGCTTTTTAAGCCTCAAGGCGCTTTTTAAATGACAGTTACCATTATAAGCTGTGGGGCGGGGAGGGGCACAGAGAGGATAGGCCCAGTGCTTGTTCCAAAAGACCATGCTGCTAATGAAAAAAATGAATGGGGGAAGCTAGGTGGAGCACTGGACAGAGCTCCAGCTCTGGAGTCCAGAGGACCTGAGCTTAAATCCAGCCCCAGGCACTTACTAATCGTTTGACTGTGGACAAGTCACTTATCCAAGGAAGGAACGAAGGAAGGATGGAAAGAAGGAAGGAAGGAAGGAAGGAAGGAAGGAAGGAAGGAAGGGAGGGAGGGAGGAAAGGAGGAAGGTAGGAAAGAAAGGAGAGAGGAAAGGAGGGAAGGAGGGAGAAAGAAAGAGAGAAAGAGAAATGAAGGACACAAGTTCCTTCCCTCAGAACAGCCCCATGATGGAGAGAGTGCAAATAGCTTTAACTCCATTTTAGAGATGAAGGAACCGAGGCTCAGACAGGTGACATGGCTCATCTACGGTCACAGAGCCAGGAGGTGTCAGAAGCAGATCCAAAGGCTGGAGCACTACCCACTATGCCATATGGCCCCTGGGGATGGCAAATGCAAGTCTAAGAGGTGAAATTGGAGTTAGGCTTCAAAGGATGAGTAGGATGGAGAAGCAGAGGGAAGAGGAAAGGGCACTCCAAGTGGGGGAAATTGCATGAATAAAAGTTTGGAGGCAGGAAAATGCAAGGAGTGTGTGTGTGTGTGTGTGTGTGTGTGTGTGTGTGTGTGTGTGCTCGAGGAGAAGGGGAAGGGGATATGGAAGAGAGGAGCAGTGGAAGAAATAAATCAGTGCCAAATCACAGAGGGCCTTGAATGCCAGGTGAGGACTTTATTTTCCAGCTAACAAAACTGCTTTCATCATGCCCCTCAACCGTTCTAAGGAATTTCCTATTACCTATACCCTCTGCAGCCAAAGAATAACATGCTGAAAGCCTTACTTTGGGAATATCCATCTGATGGCTTGGAGAGGGGAGAAAATGGCAGGGGAGGCAGAGAGGCCAGCCTAGGAAGGAGGCCCAAACAAGAGTCCAACCATGACCAGCGAGGGGGTAGGAGGAGGGGGTACGGTAGACTTGGCAGAGTGAGGATGAGCCTGGAGAGCTAGTTGTTTCTAGAAATTCTCTGGCTAGTCTTGGAGTTGGAGGCACCAGGGGCTATTCCCCAGGCCTTGGTCCTGGAGCATTTCCATCTCTGAGCAGGGATGCCCTAGTGAGGGAGGGATGGGGAGACTTGGAGGGGAGAAGGCTGCCCCAGACCTGCCCTGGGCCATCACCCAGGTGTCTCTTGGGATCCTTGTAAGGCCCGGGCAGCCTGTCTGAGAGTCTGGGCCAACAGGGTTTTCTTGGAGGAAAGTTTCTTGACCTCAGGCACACTGTCCCCAGGGGATACTGTTCCTCTGGCCAGGCCTCAGCCTGACAACAGCCCGCCCTACATACACACACACACACACACACACACACACACACACACACACACACACATCCCTATACCTCCCCTTGGCAGAAAGGAAGCCCCAGGTCCGAGTGGAATTGTTTTCTAAACAGGCCCTGGTTTTTGGAGCCAGAAGGAGGGAACAAGGTGGGGTGGTGGAGAAAAGACATTGAGCGCTCTGCACAACTCTGCCCTGGAGCAGCAGCCTGGGAGGAAGGGGAGGAGAGGGGAGCTGGTGGGAAGAGGCAAGCAGAGACAGAGAACAAGCCAGAGCCAGAGACAGCATCGAGAGCTCTGCTGGACCGATATGGACAGAGCTTTTGGCTGTAGAAGACAGAGATGAAGGGGCCGCTTCCCAGCAAGCCTGGCCCTGGGGGAGACCTGAGCCCCTCGGCTCAGGCCCAAAGCTTACGGCCCATGCTGAGCTTCAGAGAGGCCGAAGGCCATGCAGGGGAAAGGGAGGGGGCTGGACAGCAAAGAAAGCCCGGGCTCAGAATCTTGTGTCCATGCAATCTCTACACACACCCCCAAGCAGGGGGGCTCACCTCTGCTTCCCCTTCAGACCTTCAGCACCCCTTCCCCATATTCCTGTTCCTCAGTGAACTAAAGTTGGGTCTTCTGGGGTGACAGGGAGAGCGACCAGGACCCTGTCCTAGGCAGGAAAAGGAGGGAGGTTGGTATTTCTCCCCTGGGTGGATGGGGTGGGGGAGATCTCAGATGCTCAGTGGTAGTGACAGGCTGCAGCGGATGGAGACACTGTTTAGCCATCCAGATGTGCTGGCTCAAGTGGGTAGAGAGCAGATGTGTCTCTCACCTCTCCTGGTAGCCAGAAGAGGCTCTCCTCTCTGTCACCATTGGTCTCCCTCTGTCTCTGTCTTTATCTCTCTGTCTCTCCTTCCTTCCTCCTTCTCTGTCTCTCTGTCTCTCAATCTCAGTCTCTGATTCTGTGTGATTATACGTGTTTCTCTCCAGTCTGAACTGAAGGCTGAAATGCACTGTCCTCATTAGATGTAGGGCCCTCTGAGAGGATGCTCCCAACCCAGATTCAGCTGTTCTGCGCTGCCCACGATGGACAGAACTGCCCTAATGCACCCATTGTCACTCATCCAGAAACTCGTAAAACCAATAATCCTTGTTCATCACCAGGTGATGAGGGTGTCAGTCTGTGGCCAGAGATAGGTATGTAAATCATAGAATCATCAATTCAGAGCTGAAAGCAATCTTAGAGGCACTGTGTTCAACCCCGCTCCTCCCAGCTCAGTTTTTCAGATTAGAAAATCTAAGTGTCTGAGGCAGAATCCTGATGCCCCATCCATCAGACCATGCTATCTCTTGGGGAATCGGTCCATGGCCAGGGTTAGGGACAAGCTCATGGGGTGAGGGATCACTCTGTGGCCAAGCTTAGGGGTCAAGCTATGATCACCGTTGGAGCTCAGTCTAGGAGCCTGGGATTGGGCATCTGTCTGTGCCTGGAATTAGGTCTAATCTGCGGCAGTAACAGGGAGAAAGCAGCCTGGAGCTGGAAGCCTAGTTCTTGTCTGTGCAAAGCCAACTGACCTACAAAGGAATGGGGCCCATGACCTTGTCCTCTGAACATGCTGCTGTATCCAGGTCCCACCCACACAGGAATAATAGGATCTGATGCCGACATGGCCCTTTGTCACTTACAGGCTGTACCTGCTCACGCCATTCATTCTCTGATGTTTCCTTTGGAATCCGGAACCTTGGGCTAAGTCTTTCAATAACCAGACCTATTCCCAGGGCTGGACTCTCTCCTCCAGTCTCCAGCCCAGTCCCCTCCTAATTGCACCATACGAGCTGGGGCTGAGGACAGTGACCTCATGCTTGGTCCTATCAGTGTGAGAACAGGAGTATTTTCTCTGGAAAGCCTACCAGGGTGACTTCATTGCTTAATCATTAATGGACTGGGATCCCAGAGAGGCCAAAAGTTTCTGGAGTTCTTTCTGTGGGTTCAGTTTTGACTTGGAAGGGGTGGGCTATGGGGAAAGGGGGAGGGAGTGGGCTGACTGTTGAGCCCAGTAGGTGAAATCAAGGGAGCTTTCCACAGAGAGGAATTTTGTGACTTCTGACTGAGCGCAGACTGACCTCTAATCCCAGCCACATGAGCCCCAGCCTTGAGCAGAGAGTAACCCCTAATCCTGACCACAGACTGACCTCTAAATCTGACCACATATTGCCCACTTAATCCCAGTCACAGACTGACCTCGCACCCAAGGCATAATAAAATCATAGATGTGAGAGATGGAAGGGACCCACAGACCAGCTGGCCTCACTTCCTTATTTTTACAGGTTAGGAAACTGAGGCCCAGATGAAGTGACTTTCCCAAGGTCCCATAGTGACAGAGCCCAACTCTTCACTCAGTTTCTCTGATTCTAAATATAATGTTTTTCCCCCACAGATTATTACCTCATCTAACTCAGAAACATGTAGCTTTAGTCACCAGAGGGATGAAGGGAGAGGGTATGAATGAGTGCTTGAGAAACAGCTGCAAACATGGTCCTCTTCAGCAGACTTGAGAGAGGCAGGGTCTGAGGGGCAGACTGTGTCTCTTCCTCATTCTCTTTCTCCCAAGGAGCCCAGAACAGAGCCTCGACAGGGTTCCATCTCGATGCATTCTGGGGCTTCCTGGTCATGTGCATCAGCACCGCCACAGGCTGGGGCTCCCACCTGTGCCTAGAAGCTGTACTGATGATGACTAACAGAGAATTCCCTGTTTCCTCCATAGGGGTCCCAGGGGCTGTTCCTGGGGCTGTTCCTGGAGGGGTCTTTTATCCAGGTAAGACACACATGGTTCCGTCCCTCTTCCCCCAAACTCCCCTCCCTTCCCCTTGCTTCCTGACTTCAGGCCAGGCTCTATCCCTTACACCACCTAGCTGCCTTATTATCATTATCTTATCCCCTAAATCCATCAACAAGCATTTATTAAGTGCTTACTGTGTGCCAGGAAAACACAAAAGTGACCCACCTCTCCTTAAGAGTCTTATGTTCTAACATTTGCATATCATGGCATCACCTCCCTGATGTCATGGCCCTCTTCCAAAACAAAGGACAAATGACCACAATGTTCTAATGGGGAGAACCTTCTAATAGTTCTTCATTTCAAGTGCTATCTTAAAGAGCTATTTATATAGCGCCTTAATAAAGAGCTGTGTGGATATTATCCCATTCAATCCTCACAACGACCCTATGAGATTACCAATCCCATTTTTCAGATGAGGAAACTGAGGCTGACAGTACCACCTCACCAGCTCCATGTGCATATAGGTGTAGACAGAATAAATATCATGCAATTAAACATAAGGTAGTTTGGGTGGCTTCATGTACAAGATGGCACTTGGAACAGTGTCTTAAAGAAAGACAGGATCTCTTTGATGGGCAGGTAAGGAGGGAGTGAATTCCAGGCACTTAAACAAAATAAATATATAGCAACAGGAGATGGGGCCTTGCCCCAGAGGGAGATGAGAGCCATCAGGAAAGGCCTTGGGGGAAAAGTGGCATTTGAGCTCAGCCTAGAAGAAAAAGAGAAACACAAAGAAGAAGATGGGAGGAGGGAGATGACCAGTACAAAGGCCTGGAGGCAGGAAGTTTTCAAAGACAGAGCTTACTTGTCCTCTTGAGCGTTTGCTTCCTTTAAGGCTCCATTCTACCTCATCCTCAAACTAACAGGTCTGTGCCCACTGGATTGAATGTTGAATTCCTACCACCTCCCTCAGTAGAATGTAAACTCATTGAGGGCAGGGACTATTTTTGTTCTATGTCTCTAGGACCAAGTCTGTACCTGGCACATAGTAGGTGCTTACTAAATCCTCGTTGGGATTACATTGGACATTCCTTCCCCATCCCTACTTGGTATGAACCCAAGGAAGAACAACATGGCAGCCTTCACAGTTTTTTTTTTTGTTTTTTACCAAGAACCAAGAACCGTGGTTCTCTCAGTATTCCTCACTACCATAGAAGCTCTAGAACCGTTGAAAGCCAAAACTGGAAGGGACCTTAGAGTGATCATCTGGTCTGACCCTCCTAGTTTTACAGAAGAGAAATGACTCATCCAAAGTGACACAGTCAGGATTAGAACCCAATTCCTTGCCTTTCAGTATGATCCCAACCCTGCCTTAGTCCTCCTAGTGGCTGGGGGGAGTGGGGAGGGGGGTTAGGGTGACAGGACAGCCCTCTCTGTTCTGGAATGTCTCCTCTCCTCTGCTCTCCCAGCCTGCAGTCTCATGGCCTTGGGGTTCTATGCAGTAAGGGGAAGTGAGTGCTGATGGGTAGATTAGCTCTCCCTTCTCTGAGGAACATAATTCCTTAGCCAAGTTAAAAGATACATGTGCAATGACCAACCATGATTCCAGGGGAGTGATGCATGCTGCCCATGGCCTGACAGAAAGGTGATGGACCCAAGATGCAGAAGGACACATATTTTTGGACGTGGCCAATTGGGAATTGTTTTGTTTGACTGTGCTTCTTTTTTCGCAGTGGGAGAGAGAGAAAAAATATCCTCATTCATTGAAAAAAACACAAAACTAAGTTTTCAAAAAAAAAATACACAAGCCTCCAAAAGCATCTCTTAAGGAGGGGTTCTTATGGTGGAGTTTTAATGGGAGAAGGTTTGAGATGGGGAGACCTTCTCTAATCACCTTGTGTGAGCACCCATGTATTTTGGCCATGAGCACACCCAGCCCCACACAGCTCCACCAAGGTTTCTGATGCCTCGAAGAAAGGGGCTGTTTTGTGGAGAATCATCCCTTGTGACCATTTCCCCCCATGGAAGATGACTACAATCCTTTCTGGTCCAGGAGTAGTGACTGAACCTAGTTGGTGCAGAAGGGGAGATGGTCACAACAGCACCCAGGGCTGATACAAAGGGAATTAACAGAAATTTTCTCTCTGGTTGGTTGTAGGAGCTGCTGGTCTTGGAGGCCTTGGAGTTGGGGGTTTAGGAGGAGCAGGTGAGATTGCGAACCTTGTTATAAGCTGGAGAACAAGAGAGCCACATCTCTGGTGCCACACTCACAGCCAGAGAGTAATATGCTATCTAGCATTTTCTGTTCAAAACACTTTCACAGACTCGGACAGGAGCTGGCTTTTCCCCATTATCCTGTAAGAGATGGAAGGGAACTCAAAATCATCTTGTTTCAATCTATTCCTTTTACAAATGAGGAAACTGAGGCCCATTGAGATCAAGTGACTTGCTCATGGTCACAAGGCAAGACAGAGTCAGGACCAGAATAATCCAGGCTTCTAGACACCCTTGTCCAAAACTATGTTCTCCAGATGACCTTGGGGCTCTCAGAGGGACCCGGTCTAAGATTTAGTTTCTATCTTATAGAAAGATGGAGGAAGGGAGTTGGGGGTGGGGGAGAAGGTCAGTATCCGTCTTCTTAGGAAATGCGCTTGCCACCTTCATTCAAAGGACAGAGACAATACCCTCCAGGGTGGAGATGATAACCAGGGTCTGATAGGACTCTTACTTGGAGAACTTACTACACAGGCTGGGGCTGATCAGCTCTCCTTCTTTCTCCAGGACTTGGAGCTGCAGGCAAACCACCCAAACCAGGTAGGTTGGCTCCTCTTCTCCCCGCCCTGGTCACCATCTTTGACCACATCCAGGGGCCCAAGATGTGATGGACTGAGGAGGGCTGGCAAGTGGGGGACAGAGACAACTGGGAGGAAGGGAAAGTCCAAAGGGGAAATTGGAGCAGACTGAGGATTCCCCAAGAGGAGGAACAATGAATGTCTCCTCTGTTTGGCCAGAAAGCTCCCTATTCTCCTCAATACCATCCTCCTTAAAGGCTGGGAGGATAAAAAAGACAGATGAGCCATCAAGAAGGGTATTATGAGGATGAGGGTGGATCTCTGAAGCTTCCTCAAGGAGGATTCCAGAATGAATCCTTAACTTTGGGAAATGAGGCATCTGGAAATTCTCTGCAGATTGAAGTCATCACTGTCTGTGGGATCTTTGATCAAAATGGCATGATTATGCAGCACTTTATGCATTACATATCGGAGATTTAGGATGAATGGAACTCCTGGGGCTACCGAGTCCACACACTCTTTTTCCAGA